>NW_027531625.1:0-1696 GCF_008692635.1 Crocuta crocuta
ACAACCCGAAAAGAGTATGTCTATGGAACCCCACAGGCTCTGGGGCAGGGTGTCACCTTGACATCTCACAGGAGGGGAGCAGTTTTCACAGGCGACAGTACAAAGCATGGCAATTTGGAGGCATGGTCGTGTATTTAATGGGTCTCAAGCATCGACAGTTACCTCTACCCCCCACATTTCCTGAAGAAAACGGTTCCTTGATCTTGGCTCTCTCAGCTCCTGAGCACACTGGCCCAGTTTCCCTAAAGACTGTGTGGGTGTGCCTAGGAAACCTGAACGACTGAACATGTCATGTTTCGGACTGGCGTGATTGAAAAGATTATCAACACACAGATACTGCTATTTGACAGCTTAAGGAAAACCTGCCTCCCCATTTCAAGCTGGAAAGTGACAGAATAACAATTTAGATAAGATCACAGACCACATCTTTTCAGGTCTTTGGTATCTGTGTTAAAAACTGCACAAAATGAGGGGCGTCTGAGGGGCTCAGTCGGTTAAGTGACTCTTGATTTCAGCTCAGGTCATGATCTTGCTGTTCAAGATTTCGAGCCCTGTGTCGTGGAGCCTGCTTGGGATTCTCTCCCCCTCAAAATAATTAAGTCAACTTTAGTAAAAAACAAACTGCACACAATNAAATAATTAAGTCAACTTTAGTAAAAAAACAACTGCACAAAATGAAACATCTGTGTACGAATCAACACAATCTCAATTGTGAAAGAAAAAACTCTTGTTTTCCCCTCATGGTTGACAACCAAGATCAAAACGTGAGAGCGAAGATAAAACAGTGCCCCCGAAACACTAACAAGATAAACCACCCCCCACGTCACGGGCTCCAGTCTCATTAGGAGCACCAGGGCGGCTCTGACGACTTGAACACCCTCCTTGCAGCCTCTGTAAGAGAAGAGCTGGTCACGAGCCCCTGTAACAAAGAAAGGCAGATGTGGTCGGCACAAGGGACCAAGGCAGGTAGTGGCCAGAGCCAGGCGGAGAAGATATACAAAGGGAAGACACGATTGGGTGACGAGGGGGAGGCGGTCAACAAGAGTGTCCAGGAAAAAGCCCGACAGAGAGGAGGACAAGGTGAACAGGCAGAGCTGTAAACAGAAACACGGAGGCCCGGCCCACGTGACCGCGGAAGTCACATGAGCGCAGCAGTATGGGCTTCACGGTCACGTGGGCCAGTCGTCACGTGAACGCGGGGCAGTCACATGAGCGCATCCAGGCACCTGGGTAGCTCAGCCCATTAACTTTCTGACTCTTGGTTTTGGCTCAAGTCATGGTTCTTGAGGTTGAGCCCCACATAGGGCTCTGCACCGACAACGTGGAACCTGCTTGGGATTCTCTCTCTCTATCTCTCTCTCTCTGTCCCTCCCCTCCAAGTATGTTCTCTCTCAAAATAAACAAACTAAATAAATAAAATAAAAATCCAGATCCTTCTCCTTTTATAACTTGAAAATCAATAAAGGGAATAGTTCTAAACAGCAAAAAAAAAATTAAATATTTTAAAATGTTATTTATTTTGAGACAGTTTATTACGTCTCAGAAACACGCTAAGAAAACCTACATGACTTATTTATTGATGACTGTATTTAAGGGGTACCTGGGGGGCTCAGTCAGGTAAGCATCTGACTTTGGCTGATAGCTCGTAACCTGCTGTGGTTTCTGTCTCCCTCTTTCTGTCCACCCCACCTGCAGC
>NW_027531625.1:1890-3264 GCF_008692635.1 Crocuta crocuta
GCCTGGAGCCTGTTTCGGATTCTGTCTCCGTCTCTCTCTGACCCTCTCCTGCTCACACTGTCTCTCTTTCTCTCTCACAGAAATAAACAAAAACATTAAAAAAAATTTTTTAAATAAAAATAAAAAAATAACTATTAAAAAAAAAAAAACTAAGACAACCTGCAAGTGCCCTAAAAAAAAAGATCTCGTAGCTCTGAGAAGTCATTACATTTCTGTTCGTCTAATTCCTGTACTCCTTGATGGCAAAGAATAATGGCAAAAGCACTGTGAAAACAAACAGAAAACAAACAACAAAACCAAAACGAAAAAACCCTGGATGGAAGCAGGGGTGATAATTACAAAAATCTAAGTACTTAAATATACACGAGAGCACATGAAAGCAGGTTTTTATTATACTAACCACGTTCCCCGGCTCATCAGTAACATTATTTATCCACAGTGAACTCAAGTCAGAATCAAAGCAAAGTTAGCCAAACTATTATCTAAGTTGGAGCCAGTGTAGGTCATGAAAAAGAAAAACACTGAAGACTCAAGCTACTCCAGTCCTAATGAGATCTCATGAAAACTGGGAAGCTCTTTGCCGACTTGTTCCAGCACTCAACTTGTCCAGGCAAAACCTTCCATCCTTCATGTTGTTTGTTTCTCCCAAGTTCATTCACAGCTCTGGGAGCAAATATGGAAATATTCCTAAGTCTGAAGGGAAACAAGAGACTCAAATAAAACGACGTAACTCTCCTGACACAGCAGCGGCCACAGCCTCAGCCAAGGCAGAGCAAGTTCAGAGCACTTTTTTGTTTTTTAATCTTTATTTCTGAGAGAGAGAGGGAAGGAGAGAGGGAGGCAGGAAGAGCATGAGCAGGGGAAGGGCAGAGACCAGGGAGGCAGAGAATCCAAAGCAGGCTCCATGCTGTTAGTGCAAAGCTCGATGCGGGGCTCAAACCCACGAACAATGAGATCATGACCCCAGCTGAAGTTGGACACTTAACTGACTGAGGCACCCAGGTGCCCCAAATTCAGACCTTTTGCTTGTGGTTTGGGGGGGGTCGTGCAATCTTTCATTAGATGTTAGAATATTCCGGGGTGCCAGGGTGGCTCAATCTGTTTAGTGTCTGACTTCGGCTCAGGTCATGATCTCATAGTTTCACGAGTTCAAGCCCTAGGTTGGGCTCTGTGCTGACAGCTCAGATACTGGAGCCTGCTTTGGCTTCTGTGTCTCCTTCTCTGCCCCTCCCCCAATCACGCTCTGTCTCTCAAAAATAAATAAAAACATTTTTAGAATGTTAAAAAATGCTTAGTTGCCCACCTCCAGGTTTTCCCAGGTTAAAGACTGAATTCTTCACTAGTTAACTAAACACACTGAGGTAATTAAAAAAA
>NW_027531625.1:4340-6258 GCF_008692635.1 Crocuta crocuta
TGGCCTTTCTTCGGGCACTAACGTCCCCAAAGGTATGACCGGCTCGGCCGCTGATGGTCACGTCCTGCCTCCACTAAATCTCTATCTTCGCTAGAAACTGCTTTTAATGGGCAGGCCCTTTCTGCGGGGCCATAACTCTTCAAAGGAGCAGAATGAGGCAATGACACCCTTCTCTAATACAGTGAACTCCTATTAATTCATAACTAGAAGCTGAAGGGATAAAACAGATTCTAGTCACCTCGCCTCTAATCCCAGGCTCAACAGTCAATGACAGGGTTTTACTACAAAAGATTTTCAACTTTTTATCTTTAAAAATTTTGTTTTCAAATGTTTAGTATTGAGAGAGATACAGAACATGAATGGGGGACAGAGAGAGAGAGGGAGACACAGAAAACGAAGCAGGATCCAGGCTCCGAGCCGTTAGCACAGAGCCTGATGCGAGGCTCGAACTCATGAACCGTGAGATCTGGACTTGAGCCTAAGTCGGACACTCAACCGATGGAGCCACCCAGGCACCTCTCAACGTTTTATCTTTATAAACGCAGGACAGAGGTAGCACAGAAAGCAAAAGCTGAAAGAATACAGTGTTACCAAAGAGTGAGAGCCGCAGTATTTTCACAGAGTACATAGAAATCCTGGAACTTTCCACATCTTTCTATGTGCATCTGAATGACGGCATCGTCTCCACACAGACCTGGTAGGCAAATGCTGTACGACTGGGCAAGGATCTCAGACATCGGAGTGCTAAGAACTGCACTGCTGTTTGAGATCCAGCCTGTTGGCCGAGCGGTTAGCTCGGGCGGCACCCATCTGACCAGCCAATCCCTGGGCTCTCGATCATTTACGGCTCTGACGGAGAGGGCCTGGTTCTCGAGAGGGAAGTGAAATCTATTACAAGGATGTAGAGAATCTTGGAAACCGCGGCACTGGGAACTGCCCCAGAAGGTTCCAGAGAGTGAACAAGAGGAAAGCAGGCAGTCAGGCTCAGGGCAGAAACTGGCTGGTCAGGAAGCAATGGATGAATATGTATTATGTACATGCATGAATATGTATTATGTATATGAATATGTATTATGTATATACATGAATATGTATTATTATATGAAACAGTGGCGCCTGGGTGGCATAGTCGGTTAAGCGTCCGGCTTTTGCTTAGATCATGATCTCGCGGTTCGTGGGTTCGAGCCCCGCGTCGGGCTCTGTGCAGACTGTCAGCTCAGAGCCTGTAGCCTGTTTCAGAGTCTGTGACTCCCTCTCTCTCAGACCCTCCCCTGCTCACACTGTCTCTCTCTCTCCCCTAGAAATAAATAAAACATTAAAACATTTTTTTTAGAAATAGCCTGGATTACTACTGAGCAATACAGTGAACTCTGGATCCAGCAACCTGGACAAATCTCTAAGAATAATGCCCGGTGAAAACAGCGGATGCCATTCAGGTAATATTCTTGAAATACAATTGTAGAAACAGTGGCTAGGGCTTGAAGTCAGGAAGGGGTGGGAGCGAAACCAGCGTGGATCCCCACGGTGATGGAAAGGCGCGGTCTATTGACTGTATCCGCATCTGTATCCTGGTTGGGATACCGTTACTAGAGTTTTGCAAGGTGTCACCACCAGGAAACCTCTATCTTTTGACATCGGCAAAGGAATCTAAGCAGTGACTACAAAATTAAGTATTTAGTGAAGAGGGAAAGGGAAAGATTGGCTAAGAGATCATGAAGACGACCAGGGCTCTGCCAGGGGCAGGAAGCAAAGAGATTTGGCTGACCCTTAGAGGGGCATGCTGACAAGCAGGGGGTCCTCCTAACAAGACCCAAGAGTGGGAAGATTTTCATGAGGACACGGGGGTGCTCTGAGGAAGGGGGGACGTGAGATCAGCACCAACGTCTGCTGTACACTTCTGAGGAGACGGCGAACTCTC
>NW_027531625.1:6624-7140 GCF_008692635.1 Crocuta crocuta
GGGCAGCTTTTAAACGAACACTCCCTTGAAACTGATAAAGTTTGTCCTGCCTTATTTTTGGTTCACTGCTAGAAAGGCTTATGAGTATATGATTGTAAAACTGAAATAATGACATATTGTTGAAGTTGGGGAAAATTATGAAATTGACATTTAAACCCAAATCAGAACTAGGGCACCGGGTGGCTCAGTCTGTTGAGTGTCTGACTTTGGCTCAGGTCATGATCGGGAGTTACTTCAGTGTCCAACTTTGGCTCAGGTCATGATCTTGGGGTTCGTGGGTTCGAGCCCCGCATCTGGCTCTGTGCTGACAGCTAGCTCAGAGCCTGGAGCCTACTTCGGATCCTCTTTCTATGTCCCTCCTCCATTCATGCTCTGTCCCTCAGAAAATAAAATAAAACATTAAAGAAAGAATTCACAGCCAAATCAGAACCAGCTCCTCCTCCTGGAAGCCCTCATGTATGACCCTGCCTAGTACAGCGCCTGGCTGATGGAAGATACTCTCTGGACAAACAAGTG
>NW_027531626.1:0-33523 GCF_008692635.1 Crocuta crocuta
GGAGAGAGGCAAACCATGAGACACTCTTGAATGCTGACAAAACCTCAGGACTGATGGATGTTGGGGGGAGGGTGGATGGACATAGAGGAGGACACTTGGGATGAGCACTGAGTGTTATGTGGAAACTAATTTGACAATAAACTATTTGTAAAAAAATTTAAAAAAAAAAAAGCCAAGATTAAACTTATGCTGTCTATAAGAGACTTTTTTTTAACAAAATGTAGTTTTATTTATCATAGAGACATATTTTAAATGATTTTTAAATGTTTATTTATTTTTGAGAGAGACAGAGACAGAATGTGAGCAGGGGAGGGGCAGAGAGACAGAGAGGCATAGAATCTGAAGCCGACTCCAGGCTTTGAGCTGTCAGCATAGAGCCTTACGTGGGGGCTCTGAAGCCGACTCCAGGCTTTGAGCTGTCAGCATAGAGCCAGATGCAGGGCTCCAACCCACAAACAGAGAGACCATGACCTGAGCCGAAGTCAGACACTCAACCGACTGAGCCACCCAGGTGCCTCATATCATAGAGACATATTTTAAATATAAAGATGCATAAAGACTGAAATTAAATACAGGGAAAAATATCCATCATCTAAGTAGCCAGATAAGAAGGCTGGGATGGATATATTAATATCAGATAAAACAGATTCTCAGATAAAGAGTAGAATTTTGCCAGAGTAAAAGAGGCATTTCAAAATGTTACTTTTATCTATTTGCTTTTAAGATTAATTATATATATATAATATATATAAATGTATATTAAATATATAATATATATAATTATATATTATATGTCAGTGTGTGTATATATATATATATACTTATGAGTCTCAAAATAGAAGTGGAAATTGATAGAATTAAAACAGAAATTGACATAATATATACTCCTATTACATAATCATAGTAGGAAAATTTAACACTCTTCTCAGAAACTGATGGGACAACTAGATCAAAAAAAGGTAAGAAACTGAGAATCTGCCTAATTTAATTACTATTTGTAAATCACTATAGCCAACAATGGCAGAATACGTGTTCTTTTCAAGTGCACATGAATCATTTACAAGAAAAGATCAGGTTGCAACAACAGTTTCAATCAGTTTAAAAGGATTCAATTCATACAAAGTATGTTCTCTTACCACAATGGAATAAAATTAGAAACTAGTAACAGAAAGATATCTGGAAATTTTCTAAATATTTGGGAACCAAATGAAATACTTCTAAGCAATCCAAGGGTCAAAGAAGAAAACAAAGGAAATAAAATGTTTGAACTGAAAGGTACAGAATATACAACATATCAAAGTTTATAGGATACAGGTAAACCAATGCTTAGAGGGAAATTTATAGCATTTAGTACTTATAAAAGCAGAAAGATCTCACATGAGTAATCAAAGGATTTACTTTAAAATTTTTTAAGTAAAATAAAGTTCAAAACAAATAGTTCAAAATTTATAAAAAACAGTGCCATTTATAAAAACATCCAAAAATGGGATACTTAAGAATAAATACTATAAAATATGTATAAGGATCTGTATGCATAAAACTACAATACAGTGATAAAGAAACCCAGTAAGACCTAAATAAATGTAGAGACATAAAACATTCATGGTTTGGAAGATTTAAGCTTGTTAAGATGTCTATTCTATCCAGAAGGAGCAATAGCTATAATGCAATACAAATCAAAATTTTGTTAATTTTGTAGATGATAATAAGCTAATTCTAAAATTGATATGGCGGGGGCGCCTGGGTGGCTTAGTCGGTTAAGCGTCCAACTTCAGCTGAAGTCATGATCTCACGGTTCGTGGGTTCCAGCCCCGTGTCAGGCTCTGTGCTGACAGCCAGCTCAGAGCCTGGAGCCTGTTTAAGGTTCTGTGTCTCCTTCTCTCTCTGACCCTCCTCTGCTTATACTGTCTCTCTGTCTCTCAGAAATAAATAAAAAACATTTAACATAATAAAATAAAATAAAATAAAACAAAATAAATAAATAAATAAATAAAATAAAATAAATTGATATGGAAAGGCAAAGAAATTACAATAGCCAAAACAATTTGAAAAAGAAAAATAAGGAGTATACACATACTTGATATCAAAACTTATCAATCTAAAGTCATCAAGGCAGTGTGGTATTGGCAAAAAGACACACACCCGTGAATCAGAATACACAAGGCAGAAACAGACCACACCAGTATAGTCAACAAATTTTTGGCAAGGAGAGAGAGTCTTTTTAACAAATAGTGCTGGAACAATTGGATATTCATATGCAAAAAAGTTAACCTCACCTCACTCCTCACATCTTACAAAAAAAATTAATGCAAAATGGTTTCTAGACCTAAATGAAAAAACATAAAGCTATAAAATATCTAGAAGCAGACACAAGGGAAGAAGGTCTTTGAAAACTTGGTTTAAGCAGAGAGTTCTTAGATATATCAGAAATATGATCCATAAAAGAAAAAATAAACTAGACTCTATCAATGCTAAATATTATTCTGTCAAAGATACTTTTAAAAAAATAAAAAGGGGTGCCTGACTGGCTCAGTCAGTTGAGTATCCAACTCTTTTTTTTTTTTTTTTTTAAATTTTTTTTTTTTTTTTANGAGAGAGACAGCGTGAGCAGGGGAGGGTCAGAGAGAGAGGGAGTCACAGACTCTGAAACTAAAGCTCAGCACAGAGCCCGACGCGGGGCTCGAACCCACGAACCGCGAGATCATGACCTAAGCGAAAGTCGGACGCTTAACCGACTAAGCCACCCAGGCGCCCCAAGTATCCAACTCTTGATTCCAGCTCAGGTCATGATCCCAGGGTCATGGGGTTGCACCTGCGTTGGGCTCTGAGCTGAGAGTGGAGCCTACTTAAGATTCTCTCTGTCTGTCTCTCTTATCCCTCCCCCCCGCCCACCTCAGGCCCTTGCCTCATTCACACATTCTCTCTCTCTCTCTAAAATAAAATTAGTAAAAGAATAAACAACCAAGTTAGAAAATGAGAGAAAGTATTTTCAATACACATACTTGACAAAGCATTTGTATTCTAAATATATAATGCTAAAAATTCAACAATGAGAACCCAATTTTTTTAATGCAAAGGATTCAAACACTTCACCCATAAAGAAAGCAGATAGCAAATAAGCACGTGAGAAGACACCATCATTCGTCATTAAGAAAATGAGGATATAAAACATTTTAATAATTATGACTCTATACCGATTTAGAATTATCTTTTTTTCAATTGACAAGATCAAGTGCTGGTAAAAATGCAGAACTGAAACTCTAATATGTTATTGCCAGGGATGCAGAATGATGGAGTTACTTTGGAAACGGTTTGGCAGTTTCTTAGAAACATTGGGGTAGCATATGTCAGCATCCCACTGTTCAGTATTTACCCAAGAGAAATGAAACTTATGTTCACACACAAATCCTCACACACATGTTCATAGCTGTTTTATTTATAATTGTCAAAAACTAGAAACATCCTAAATATCCTTCAATATGTGAAATGGAAAATAAAACGTGATATCCTTTAGCAAATTTAATGCAATTACTTGGAAGTCAAAAGGAATGGACTGATCACACAGATGAATGCTAGCGTTGGCATGCTGAGTGACAGAGCCACATACAAGACAGTACACACTGTATGATTTCCTTTAGGTAAAATTTCAAACTAACCTACAGTAAAAACAAAAACAAGGCAAAACAAAACCTATCAGTGATTATCTGTGACCAGGAGTGGAGGGAAGAACGCACTGCAAAGAGGTATCATGAATCGTTTGAGAATGAGGAAATATTCTGTATCTTGTTTGGAGGGGCAGTTTCACGGGTGTATACACTTGTCAAGCTCATGGTATTTACACTTGAAACAGAAACAGTTTATTGTAAATAAATATAAACAGACAAATAATTTCTAATCAAGTTGAAATGAAAAAGACATTGCTAATCATTTTGCTTTCTTACAATATTCTTCTTCCTCCTAAAATGAATAAAAAATAAAATTTTTGGTCTAGTAAAGTGATTTGCCTAATAGACTCACAATATAGCATCTTTCTAGAGTCTCTTCTCATCTATCACAGTGTCTCCATCTTTTTTCCTTCACCAGCTCCTTCAAGTGCAAGTACCATAAGCATTCTGGAGCACTAATTCTACTTCTCTAGACAGAAGCTAACTTCTGTTGCCCAGATTGAATTGAACTAAACTTCTTGAATTCTGAATTTTAACATCCACTCATATAGAGGTGTTACTGGCTCAAACTCAGAGATCAATGCAACTGAATTATTGATGCCTGGGGAGATTATATTCGGATTCCCATTAACCACCTGGATCTATAGGCCAGATTGTCCCAGGAAAACTTGTCAATCAGGAATATTGTCTTCAATGTCTAGCAAGCACTCAGAGTCACAAACTCAGAGTGGGGCTTAGAGAACACTAGTCTAGTTCCTGGCTTCCATTCAACTTGACCCCTCACCACCAACACATCTTCCAGCCTCTTCTTGAACACTCCAGTGATGAGAAGCTCATAACAAGGTTTGTTGTCTTCCTTATGACTAATCAAATCTCTCCCTTGAAATTGATTCCTTGTTTCCTTTCTGGCCTCTTTCTCCACTTTCTGGGATGCCCAGAGTTATCTCAACTTCCAATTGCCCTTGGCCCCTCTGCACATCTAGAAAGTTCCCAGCAGAGGGCACTCCAAGCACTGCTCAGTCTCTCCTCTGCAGATAACGTCCTCTGCTTCCATTTCTTCATCCTGCTCTCTGCCTGTGACAAGGTGTCAACCAAACTAATCCCTGCCAAGAGATACTTAACTGTCATTTCAGATTACTAAGTGCTTTAAACCCAAATAAAAGTAGATAGATACCTAGGAGTAGAATTGCTGGATTATATGGTAACCCTACATTTAACATTTTCAAGAGCAGCCAAACTGTTTTCCAAAGATTGCACCATTTTATATTCCAACTAGCAATGTATGAGGGTTCTTTCTGATTTATTCACTTCCCCCTCAACCCTTATTATCCTTTTTTAGTTATAGCTATTATGGTAAGTGTGAAATGGTATCTCATTGTGATTTTGATTTGCATTTCCCTAGTGATTAATGATGTTGAGCATATTTTATGTCCTTATTGGACATTTCTGTATCTTCTGTGAAGAAATGTCTATCTGAATTTTTTGTCCATTTTTAATTGGGTTATTTTTCTATTATTGAGTTGTAAAAGTTCTTTATATTCTGGATATAAATCCCTTATCAAATATAGGATTTGCAAATATTTCTTTTCAGTCTGCTGGTTGCTATTTTACTTTATTGGTGGTATCTTTTGAAATACGGAAGTTTTTAATTTGGATAAAATCCAACTTGTCAATCTTCTCTTTCATTGCTTATGCTTTTTGGTGTCATATCTAAGAAATCATTGCCTAGCCCAACATTGCAAAGATTTATTCCTATGTTTGCTTCTACCCATTTTTACATTTTAGCTCTTACATTTATCTACCTTTATAATTCATTTTGAGTTAATTTTTATTGTGTGAGATAAGGGTTCAGATCCATTCTCCTGCATGTAGATGTCCAGTTGTCTCAATACAGATTTGCTGAATGAAAAAGAAAAGTTTGATATGACTTGTCTTCAGCGATCACCAAGCATCTAGGTTTTTCCTATGGTTCTTATAGGCTAAAGGAAAGTAATGAGCCTATTAAACTGGTACCAGACAGAACAGTTCTACCTAACATATTTCTAAGGCTTTAGAATGAAGAAGAGAATGCATTAGAACTGTTGACAAAGTGTGATGGCATTTCTGCAAATGATTCTGCTAGTAGCCAAGGGGGCGGGGGGGGATGATGTGAAGGGTTAGACTATTCATAGCACCTCTAAATTTGGGAAGAAGAATGCCTCATTTGCAAAGGAAGAGTAGACCTCAGCTGAATTTAGAAGACTGGATAAAGATTACATAGAGCCCCCAGAGTCCAAATGAATACCTTACATAAGACAACAGGTCTTCTTTTCATCTTTAAAATGTTCTATCTGAATTTCTTAATTAAATATATTGGAAGTTGTGTCCATCTTTAAATTTCATCTCTTGGAGAGCCTGGGTGGCTCAGTTGGTTAAGCGTCCAACTTCAGCTCAGGTCATGATCTCACAGTTAGTGGGTTCTAGCCCCGCGTAGGGCTCTGTGCTGACGGCTAGCTCAGAGCCTGGAGCCTGCTTCAGATTCTGTATCTCCCTCTCTCTCTCACCCTCCCCTGCTCAAGCTGTCTCTCTCTCTCTCTCAGAAATAAATAAAACATTTAAAAAAATTTTAATAATAAAATAAAAAAAATTTAAATAAAATAAAATAAAATAAAATAAAATTCCTCCTTGGTTTCATACTGGCCTAGTTTATGTGCTGTCTCTGTGAACCCTTCTCAGCCTCCCCTAGATACCTCTGCCCTCAGAATTCCAGCTACCTGGGCTTTCCCAATCCTCAACTCTGTCTTATCAACTCGGGGAGATCATCACCCTCTGTTTAGGTTTCCCTTCCCTATGCTGTGGCTTGGAAACTTTCTTTAATCAATAAGGTGAGGAAATTGTGGGCTCCTCTTGATCATTTCCTTTTGCTTAGGAGCCACTGTCATGCACTGTAGTTCAACACTTGAACGTTGTTTCATGTATTTTCTACTATTTTAGTTATAAATACAGTCCTGATTTTTATATCATAACCATTTGTGGATATCCCGTGTCATGTTTTTCATTTTCATTTTGATTCAACAATTTTTAAAGATTTTTTTTTAATTTTTTAAAATTTATTTGAGAAAGAAAGAGAGAGAGAGAGCAAGAGAGCACATGAACAGGGAAGAGGGGCAGAGGGAGAGACAGGGACAGAGACAGAGAGAATCCCAAGCCCGCTCCATGCTCAGCACAGAGCCCGATGGCAGGGCTTGATCCCATGACCGGAGCTGAAATCAAGCATTGTGCACTCAGCTGACTGAACCACCCGGGCGCCCCTAAGATTATATTTTTTAATTCTACACCTAACATGGGGCTCAAAACCCTGAAATCAAGAGTCACATGCTGTTCCAACTGAGCCTGCTAGGCACATTTGATTCAAAATATTCTAATTTATTGTGTGATTTCTCCTTTGACACACAGGTTATTTGAAAGTGTATGGATAATGTGCACAGAGAGGAGCGTTGAAATTTGACTACAATTATGGATTCATTTCTCCCTCCAGTTATATAAGTTTTGCCTAAAGATTTTGAAGCTCTGTTATTTGATGTATACAAATTTAGGTTTGCCTTCTTGATAAATTGGCTTGTTTATCATGATGTAATGTCTTTCTTTATCACTTATAATATTTTCTGCTCTACAGCCCAAGTATTCATCAATAGATGAATGGATAAAGAACGTGTGGTGCATGTATGGAATTTTACTCAGCCATGAAAAAGAAAAAGATCTCGCCATTTGCAACAACATAGATGGATCTAGAGGATATAATGCTAAGAGAAATGGGTCAGTCAGAGAAAGACTAATACCATATGATTTCACTCGTATGTGGAATTTAAGAAATCAAACAAAAAAATTAAAAAAGAGAGAAAACCAAAAACAGACCCTTAACTATAGGGAACAAACTAATAGTTACTAGAAGGAAGGTGGGGGGGGGATGGGTGAAATGGGTAAAGAGGATTAATATCATGATGAACAATCAGTTATGGATAGAACTGTTGAATCACTATATTGAACGCTGAAACTAATGTGACATTGTATGTTAACTATAGTAGAATTAAAATTTTTAAAATATACTCCTTGCTGTAAAATGTATTTGGTCTGCTATTAATATAATCTCTCCAGATTTATTTTAACTAATATTTTCATAGTATGTGTTTTTCCATCCACTAACTTTGAACCTGAGTATTTGGAATTCTAGCAGGTTTCTTGAATGTAGCATATAGTCGGGTCTTGCTTTTTTAGTCTGGAAATTCTGCCTTTTAATTGGAATGCTTATACCACTTACATTTCCTGTAATTACTGATAGGGTTGGATTTAAATTTACCACCTCACTATTTTCTCTTTTCCCCATCTGTTTTTTATTCATTTCTTCTGCTTTCCCTACATTATTTTGGGGTTGTTTTTAAGGATTCCTCTCTTTTTCCACTATTAGTTTATTACCCATATCTCTTTTTTTTTTAGTTGTCACTCCAGAGTTTTGCAGTATACATCTTTAATACAGTTCACATTCAGATTTATACCTCTCTCTACAGATTTAGTGGAAGAATCTTAAATTAATGAATTAACTAATTAAATGCATCAGTAAATTAATTAATGAAATTTAATTGATTTTATGGCATTTGCGTTCTAGTCAATGCTGAAAAAAAATGCATCCCTGTAGGGAAGGATCCTTTTCTTTGGGGCCTCTGGAGCAAAGGAAAAGAAAGACCATGAAAAGGGCACACCCTGTGGACGCTTACTCCTCTGGAGGCTCCCATCCCCCCACTGGCTTCATTGAACTTGGATGCTACCATGCACTCAGAACAACTCTATCTCTTTCTCACAAGTGTCACTGCTGCACAGACTTAAAACCATCTTTATGAGGTGAGCGAACAGAAACATAAATTATTTATTGTGAGGCACAACCATATGGCTTGTGTTTAAAGAAACTCAGCATCTTTCCTTGTGAAAAAGGAGCTCTAAGAAGAGCTTGTTCTCTCTCCCAGAAGGATTCTTTCCCTGGGAGGATAAGGAAGAGATCAGACTTATGCAAACTGAAGACAAGGGAAAAGAAAGAAACTCACCCTGTTAGGAGAGGCTCCTTCTCCCAAGGCCCTTTCCCTGACTTCATCACCCACCTTTCCTGCCCCTTCCCCTGCTCCTCCTACATAACTGCTCACCCTCCTTCACTTTCTTTCTCTGTCCTCCTCCTGGTCCCAGCCAGCCCGCCATGTGGGAGAGGATATTGGACATCCCTTACCTAGCCTCTGACTATACTGAGCAAAGCCAAACCCTGACCCTATGAAGGTTAAGACAAAGGGAATTAACACAGGTTAGCACATATATACATTCCTCAACAGTGCATTTTACTCATCCACATCCCAAGCTATGTCTGGTGGGAAGAAATGAGACATGATACAAGTAACATAGAACCTTTTAAGATCACAGCTTAATGGACTTATAGAATGAGTAAATCTCTTAGAAATAAATCCACTCAGTAGCTATTAAATCATCCAAGCACCCACATTACCATCTGGTACCATTCCTCTTTCTTTTATCATGGGATAGTGGAGATGCTATAAAACAACCAGCAGCCTTTTCTGGAAGGTTTTGCCTAACACTTATTGTTACCCTAGCTTATTTGCCATGCCTGGACCTCAGCCCACAGCCTATTAGAGAATCAAAAGGTCAGGCAAAAAATGAAATGACTCTCCATGAGTTCATTCCTTCATATGCCAAGAGCTTTATCCTTTGATTCTTAGTGAGATTACTATAAGGTTACCACAAAAAGTCAAGACAGCTATTAAAAAACTGCAAGGCAGTGAAATCATAGGTTTATTTATTTGTTCCTGTAAGGGTCAGACCACCTAAATCACTATTTAATTGCAAATTTCTCATTACAGGTCTTTCCCCCCCTCCTTTTAGAATACAGTAAAGCCAATGTTACACCTTACAGATGTAAGCATTGGGGGTTCAGAGGAATTTGTGACTGAAAACCTTTTCGAGAGCACAAAATGCCATCTCTACTACACCCGGATCTCTACTACACTTTCATTTTATGAAATAGGTTTATGATAGTGTACAGCCTGATCCTCTCCTCAGAGTGCAGGTATCAGATTCCACAAAATGGATGTGACAGTTCGTAGATTTCTGAATTGTAGTACCATACTGAAGCTCTGGCTGTTTTCTTCTTCATGAGTTCTTCAGAAATCTAAATGGCAGCCCCTAAAGGACAAGAATCATGTCGAACTCAACAATATTCTCCCACCCTTTACCATTTTTCATATTTTAAATACTTAATGATTGTAAATTATGTTCATGCTTTAAATTCATACCTAGCTATGTAGGCTCTGCTGGGTCTCTCTTATAAAAGCCTGCGATGCCCTAAGAAGAAAGACAAACTTTTGTTTTTAAGTTTATTTATTCATTTTGAGGGAGACAGAGACAGCACAAGTGGGAGAAGGGCAGAGAGAGAGAGAGAGAGAGAATCTCAAGCAGGCTCTGAGATACCAGCCCAACCCAGGGCTCAAACTCATAAAACCATGAGATCATGACCTGAGCCAAAACCAAGAGTTGGATGCTTTACCAACTTAGCCACCCAGGTGCCTAAAGAAAGACAAACTTCTGATCCTTAAAGGGGCAAGATAGGATGGCTGCTCTGACCAGCTATGTGACCTTGGGCGGCAATTTAACCCTGTGGGTCTCAGTGTCTCCATCTATTATATGAAGGGGTGGGACTAGTGTGCTTTGGCTCTTTAATTCTGAAAACAAACAGAACACTACAACATCTCCTACAAAGTCAGTAGGAAAATGTTTCCTCCATGAAGGTTTCAGTAAGAGCAAGATAGAATATCTTGTTAGCTAAGCCACAGCCATATTTTAACCTCTTGTTTCAAAAACCACTCCAGAGAATCCTAAGTTAACCATACTTTTGTTGCACTCTAGTTTTAGGAGAAAAGGAAATATATTTAAGGATGAATATACCTTCCCTTCAGACTTTTATTGTACTCAATTTGCGTACATATTCTAAGCCTACACAGAGAAAACGAGTTGAAAACAATGGCCCTAGAGCATTGAGAATACTTCAGCTTTATAAGAAGAGTTAAGATTACATGAGGTTTATTCTATATTACATTTATTCTACAGTACACTACATTTAAATTAAGAAGGTCCACATTAGGGACACCTGGCTAGCTCATATAATAAAGTGTAGGACTCTTGATCTTGTTGTCTTCAGTTCAAGCCCCATGTTGGGTGTAGAGATTACTAACAAATAAATTAAGAAAAAAAAAAAAAGGAAAGGTTTGACAATGATCATGTTAACTTGAAAGGACAATAGGGTATTTAAATTTTCCAAATATGTAAGTTACCGTATTAAATCTGGGTTGGCCTAAATATTCTAGAGAGCACCCTCTTGTGGCAAAAAATGCAATTGCTGAATGACAGTTTTATCCAGAGATTGCACTTACCCTGACCAAGAAGAGTAGCTGCCATTCATCAAGTACTTATTACAGTTCAAGGACTAGCCCACATATTTCATATGGTAATAGGATAAAGGGTTTAATAAAGGCAATTGTCAATGTCATAGAGAGAACTGGAAGTCTTTTGTTTCACAAAGCCCAAGCTACACCTTAAGATTTATTTCACTGAGAATGTCTCTCCACATGTATATTCTTGAACATGAGGAGTAGCATCTAGCCTTAGCACATTCTCCAGCACCTTTCCTGCATCTTCCTGGAGTACTGAGCTGTGGCTGAGACACACTATTAAGTCATATTTCTCTTTTTTTTCCAACTCAGAGACCCACATTTCAAGTTGACAAAATGAAGAGAGAAGAGCAAAAAGGAAGCAATACTTTAAAATTTTTTTTTTAATGTTTTATTTATTTCTAGGAGAGAGAGACAGACAGCGTGAGCAGGGGAGGATCAGAGAGAGAGGGAGTCACAGACTGAAACAGGCTCCAGGCTCTGAGCTGGCAGTCAGCACAGAGCCCGACGCGGGGCTCGAACCCACGAACCGCGAGATCATGACCTAAGCGAAAGTCGGACGCTTAACCGACTAAGCCACCCAGGCGCCCCAAGGAAGCAATACTTTAAAAAAAAAAAGGAAGGAAGGAAAAAAAGGCAAACAACAACAACAACAAAAAAAAACCCATAGCTCAGCATCTTATAAAAATCTTTATTATCCCAGGGATCTTTCAATTCAAACAAAATCACTTAGCATCCATGATTTGAGAGGCATTTAATAAACAGAAAAAACACTTATTTATATGATTACAACTTACATTTGTCAGTAATATATATCATCCTTAGATCTTCTGAGCATCCTATGTTCTTATATAGTGAATTTCTGTACTTAGCACCTCGTTTGATAAAACAGGTGTTCATTTCTCAAAAGGGCTGGCTAAATATTACCAACATTTGCCACAAACCTGGACCTGAGGGGACAAATATTTTTGCACATTCTGATTATGAGTGTTCAGCCCCTCCCTAGAGAGCCTGATGTCTTAAGCGCCCATGCTAGGGTGACCCCTCCAACTGACGTTGCAAATTCTAACGCATACTAGCTAATCAGCCCCCATTCTTAGTGGGCTTCGTGGGCTCAGATCCTCCAACTTTTTAAAGGAAATTGGAATGTAGAGACCTAACTTTGAAATTTTGGAAACTTCAAATGTTGAAAACAAGAAAGTCAAACTATGGGCTTGGCCCTGTCTGAGCCAAACAAAATGGGATTTCTGCCCAATTGAGTCCTTCTGGTTGCACGCCTCTGCCCCCAGGGAGTTTGAGGACTGACGTTCAGGCTGCCCCCAGGAAATGCCTTCCTGATCACATCCTGAGGACTGTGATGAAGAAATCCCAGAAGAGAAGAGTTGTTGAGTGCTTCTGATATGCTTCTGATATGCAACATTTCACTGCAAATGCTGTCTTCAGGAAGCCATGTATGATCTTACCCAGTCAATTCCCTTCTTCAACACTCTCTCATTATTTGGATATGTCCACAGGTTTCAGACAATACTAGAGTTGACAGTATGTACTGTAAAACACTTAAAAAAAATCTTTTCAAGAGCCAAAGAGAGTCATGTCTTTCTCTTTGTGGTCATGAAAAGCTGACCTTCAATAAAACCCATACCAGTTTTGGGGATACCTCTAACAGGGATCGTGGAATCTTCCAGAAGACAGAAGTGCTGAGATAATGCACAAATTTGAAATGGGGTCAGTGCATCGTTGCATCTTTAGAAAGATGAAGAGAGCCTCCTCTATTAAAAGTCCACTTAATCATCTCACATCTTTCATAACTAACTAAGGAAAAGGAAAGTGTGAGTGAGTTTCCATTTGGGAGTAGATTTGCTCGGGATCCATGCAGCTTCAGATTTTCAATATCTGTTGATTTGTATCATGTAAACTATGTACCTTTAATAAAGTCTATAAGGAATGCCCTCAACTGGAAACTTTTCTGACTGCAGAGATGCCTTATATTGATAGAGAGTAGGGATTCGGCCACACGTACTCAGATCACCCAAAGAAGAAAATATAGGGAGGTTCTGCACTTTCTAGGAGGAATAGCTAAGAAGCAGAAGGATGCTTCTGTGTGGAAAAGAGTCTGGTCAAAGCTTCAAGAGGAGAACAGGAGAGAGACCCTCTGGGAGGGTGGAGTACATGCTAAGTACCCACCAGGACAGCTGTCGTAACACAAGAAGCCTACTATTATACATACACAGTGCAACTTTTACAGGTTCTGCAGCCTGATCATGCTCAACAGTCATGTGGGAGCTCTGTTCCTGTTTTATTTGGTTTCTTTAAAAGATGAATGGAATGAGGGCTTTCCGAGATTTGGGGTAGTCCTCAAACATCTTGAGGTAGAACCTAAAACACAAGAAAGAATAATTATAAAAAGCAGTGGTCAACAGTGGAGGTTCGCTGAGTCTGAAATCCTTATGACTAATCAACCTACAGTTATTCAGGGCCTGACTCTTCCAGTCGGCCATTTGTCCATCTTCTTTCTCCCTCCTGCACCTTCTCCTGTAAATGTTGAAGCTTCTTGTGTTGGGAAAGAAAAAGTAACAGCCAGGGGCCAGTGGTGATGGTTGCACAACATTATGGATGTACTTTAAGGCCATTGAATGGTACATTTAAACTGGCTAAAATGCTAAATTTTATGTTATGTGTATTTTACCACAATTTTACCACAATAAAAGCCAGAAAGAATTGCTCAATGGATTTAACTGAGAAATAAGGAACCAGAGACCCTAAAGACAACTGAGCAAGGTTAATCCTAGAGAACTGGTAATGTTTCCAGGCAAATATCCCCTCATGAGGCCCAGGAATACCAAGAAAACCTTGTGTTACGGGTTGAACTGTGTTCACCAGAATAGATGCTTGAACTCTTAAACCACAGTACTTGGAAATAGGGCCATTGCAGATATAATTTATTAAGGTAAGATGAGGTCATACTGGAGTAGGGCAGGCCCTTAATCCAGTATGACTAAAGTGGGGAAGAGACACCAAGACAGAGACAGACAGGAGGGGAGGAGGCCAAGTGGAGACAGAGGCGGAGGTTAGGGATGGAGCTGTGTAAACCGTGGGACACCTCAGACTGCGGGCGCAACCAGAAGCCAGGAAGAGGCAGGAAGGGATTCCCCCTCAGAGCCTTCAGAGAGAATATGGCCCTACATATACCCTGATTTCAGACTTCTGCCTCTGGAACCACGAGGGAATAAATTTCTATTGTTTAAAGCCACTCAGTTTGTGGTCATCTGTTTTGGCCGCCCTGGAAGATGAACAGATGTTGTGAAATGGCTTTCTCCTTCAGTGATCAGGCTGTCCTCCTAGCTAACTGAAAGCTGGTAGCTCTCAAGTTACAGTCAAGATGATGCACTCTGTTAAGATGCCTTAATTTGAACTGGGGGACACACAGTAATAATATGTGACAAGAGGTGGCTGGTTTTCGGTGCTTGATTAGAGAGGTCTGATGAGTTGCTTCTCACAAAGCCCAGTTAGCCCTAGAAACAAGATGTCCTCTGGGCCTCCCTCTGGAGCAGTCTGACCTAACAGGACAGGGCCACACTTGGGAATTTGTTGTGGCACCCTCTGGAAACCCCGGGTGGAGGAACTGCTGTCCTTCACCTGACCAGACCCACTGAGACCACTTCTCAGGGTTCCCCCAACTGCTGGCGGATACTGTCTCTGCCTCTCCCTCTCCGCCGCTGGTGGGCAGCAGAAGCTGGCTCAAGTGAGGGGGACCTGGACTATCTTAGAGGCTGGAGGTGCTCTGCAGCCTGTCCCCACCAAGTCTAGGAGGCGGCTGGCATGGGTCATGAGGAGAGCTACTATCTCATTCATTCTGACAGGTTTGCATAAATTACACTCTGAGGAAAAGAACCCATTCTTGGTTTAACCTTCTAAACTATGAAATTAATCATTAGCCTAACTAAAACCCCTACACAGGAGCTTAAGGGGTTCCCCAGATCCTGATTCCAAGGCTATTCTCCCCTTGGCTATCCCTCCTTCTCTCTGTCTCTCTCCAGGCACAAATGCCACTTTATTTTATTTTATTTTATTTTTAATTTTTAAATTTTATTTAAATCCAAGGTAGTTGTCATATAGTATAATAATGATTTCAGTTGAATTTAGTGACTCATCACTTACATATAACCCCCAGTGCTCATTCCAACAAGTGCCCTCCTTAACAAATGCCATTTTAGAGAAAGGATCTGAAATTCAAGTTCAAAGCCTGGTAACAACTTAGCATGTTACCCTCCTTCCCCCTGCAGTGAAACATTTAGTCAATGCCTTTGTCCCCACCCGATCCCAGGTGTAGGCTTTGGGAGGGAGGTGGAAGTCAGTAAAGCTTTAGGCTAGCCCTACAGAGGAAAGTTTCCAAACCCGTACAATTCCCCAGGTGAGGGGACAGTCCTGAAATCACATCACATAAGCATTCACTTACCTGCCTTCCCTGGAAGCCAGCAATGACCTTGGCTATGATTTATGGAGGATGGAGGTAGGGGAAAAGGGGAGTACCCATACCCAAGTAAGCCCTAATATTACACAGATTCCAGGAAAGTAATCCTGGAGTTTCCAGGGCTCTCTGATTACCTGGACCGTTAGCACCAAGCCTAGAATTAAAGAAAGTAGCCACATGAGACCTGGGACCAGGCTATACCCTGGAGGGACTATATCCTGGCTCTCCCTCAGAATTATCCATGAGGCTGTGGAAAGTACCGCCCATGGAACACATTTAGAAATGTGGCAGAAGTGAATTGAACTGAAGCACAGAAATGGAAGCATCCTTGTACCTGTTGACCCTTCCCTATAGCCCACTGTCACCCAGTACCCACCAACAGCTGAGCCTTCGAGGAGGACCGCCTAACTCATGTGGACACAAGGTGCTTCTCCCTAGGAAGCCTTCTTCATTAAGGCTGTAGGTGGCTCCCAAACCTCTCCCAAATCAGTTTAGTTTCTCTCATAGAAAAAAAAAATTTTTTTTTACAATAGTGTCATCCAGCTAAAATTACAGGTTCAATGAAAGCCCAGGAAGTCAGACTTTACCAGTCTGGATTACTGTATCAATCTTACCTCATACACGCACATGTCTTAGGTTTCTACATCTGACTCTCATGGATGAAAGCCTGTTTAGGGAAGAAAGCTACTAGGATGCTGCCACCCTGACCGCAAAATTTACCTATGGTGGTGAAAAGCTCGCAGCCCAAGGAAACAAAGTGAGAAAAAGGCAAATGCAAGCCCTGGGAGGGACCAGGAGGCCAGGGCATAGCCGCTCCATTCAATGATCTCACCAAGGAAATTGGCTCCAGAAACGTATGTAAACAAGCCACCTGCGGTGCAGAAGAAAGAAACCATCATCGAAAGAGGATCACTATCACATTAAAACATCCCCTCCTATGGGGCAGCTACCGATGAGCGAGGGGCTAAAGACTTCTTTATGGTCACTGCAGTCTAGGGGAGTTTTCTTGGGGAGAAGGGAAAAGTGACAGCAGCTGCTTGTTCTCGAACATCCCTGAATTGCGAGGTGTGGCCGCGAACTGCTTGACCGGCTCCAGCCAGTCTTCTAGCAACTGCTATACCTCTGGCTCCCAGAGAGGACGCAGAAGGAGGGCCGGAGGTCTGGGGTTTGTTTTCGTTCTATTAAGTAACGTTTCCAGGCCACCTCCCACCTTTTCCCTTCTCCCGCGGACACCCACACTGCCAGTCGGCAGACTTAAACACTGGCGCCCAGACAAAATGAAACAACACACAGTGTGACAATAATAAAAATCTGAGTTGATGCCAGAAGTAGATTATCCTTTGGCATTTGCCCTCCCGCCTCTGCAAAGGAGTGTATGTATTCTATTCAAGTTTAAAGAATTGAGTGGGTGCTGCTGGGGGCTTTGCCTCCAACCCCCACGGGGGCTGGTGAGGTCTGTTTCTGCTGATTTTCAAGATTTCCTTTTCTATCCAACCATGCATGTCTGATATCAAAACTATAAATAGAAATCAACACATTTCCAATGATAGTAAATATATCCATTTTCTGCCCCACACTAAACTGGGAAACCAAGTTTCCCAAAGTCACCCAAAACTAATTTTTTTTCTTTCCACAATTATATAAAGAATGTTTTCTTATTTTTTAAAGTTTATTTATTTTGAGAAAAAGAGAGAGAGACAGTGTGTGTGCACATATTGGTGTGGGAGGGACAGAGAGAGAGGGAGAGAGAGAATCCCAAGCAGGCTCCACACTGTCAGCCTGTAGCCTGATGTGCGGCTGGAACTCACCAACCTGGAAGATCATGACCTGAGTCAAAATTAAGAGTCTGAAGCTTAACCAACTCAGCCACGCAGGTGCCCCAAGAATATTTTGTTTTCAGATCTTTCTCTAACATACCTTAGTAGTTGGAAACTAACTTAGACAATGTAGCTTTTAAGAACATTCTCTGCTCTTCTTTGCTTGGCTAGTAAGTGAATATTTAAAATCCCACAGCCCCTTAAATTTATCTTCCTTAAAGATGACACTGCATCAGCAGTTCCAGAACTGTAATTTTCCTGACCCTAGGAGGAACCACTGACCTACTGCAAAGAGTCGATAAGTTGCCTATGAATACAGAAAATGGCATATATCAATATATGGCATAATTTTTGTTTGATGTAGATACCATTAGGATGTCAGTAACATTTAGTTTTAAAAATGAATACTAATACCATATTGCAATTTAGGAAAATCTAGGTTCCATTTACATCAAAAAGGATGGGAGCCATCCTTTTTAGGTTAAAGGAGGTTAACCTATACAAGCACCACCTAAATATCAAAGGATTACTTGGACTCATTCACTCTCACCTGCTTATATGTGTCAACCTCACACCCTGATTCCTTGGGAACAGTTAGGGTTTCAAGTATTCTGTGACTTTATATCTGAGAATGCATTTGTAGTTGCAAAACCTCCCATCCTAATTTTTGATGAATTATGGTTCCCACACCTTTAAGAAAACACAAGTGGCAGGAAATATACCCCCTGACTACTCACTAGGCAAGTCTAGGTGAATCGGAGAAGACAAATATACAGAATGCATCTTTATCTGCTGACTCAGGAAGGACCAACACTCTGTGTACTCATGATGCTTAATTTTTGGCATTAACTTGACTGGGCCATAAGGTGCCTAGATATTTGGTTGAACACTATTTCTGGGTAAGTCCATGAGGGTGTTCCTGGATGAGATTAACGTTTGAATCTATATAGTGACTGAAGCAGATTGCCCTCCCAGATGTGGGTGGGCCTCACCCAGTCCACTGAAGGCCTGAAAAGAACAAAAAGGCAAAGTAAGGGGAAATTCACTCTCTCTGCCTGTCAATAAGCTGGGACGTTAGTCTTCTCCTGCACTCGGACCAGAACTTACACCACCTCCTCTCCTGGGTCTCCAACGTGCATTAACAGATCATGAGACTTCTCAGCTTCCATAATCAATTCCTCAGAATAAATCTCTTTATGTGTCTATATCTATATTTGTATCTGTATCTGTATCCTATTTTCCCTGTGTCTCGACAGAAGCCGAACACACCACATGATGATCTTACCTCCTGTAACAGGTGGCAGCCTATTTCCACCCTGCCCCAAGCCTTGCACTACCCCACCTTCAGGGCATTATGATCTCACACCTTTCTGAAGATGCCTGTGCCTTTCTTGAACTTCCAGGTTTAGATCAAAAATGCAGATGTGTTGTGGGATAGGAGGGGATGTCAGAGGCAAATCAAGATATAGTGTGTCATTTGTGCCCTCAATGCCCCCCCCCCCCCATTTGCTGTTCAGAGCATACTCCCTGGGACAGACCCCAAGGAAGAGTGGAAATCTGGAGGCGGGAGAGACATTACCTTGTGGAATCCTATAGATGACTTCCCCAGGCTTCCTGAGCCGGCGCAATATATAGTCACTATGAATGTTGATTCCCATTCCCAGAATAAATAGGAAGATACCTGAGCAAAGAAGATAGAGGGAAGAAGTTAAAACTGTATCCTGATTTTGGTGTTTTTCTCACAAGCTAAGTTTTTTCTTTTTCTAAAAATGAAGAGAAGGGCATTTAATTTCAAATTCTAAGAATGCTACAAAGAATGTCAAAGGTTGGTCAATTAGCCATGGTCCCAAATTTGGGTGGAGAGGCCACATTGTTTCATAGAATAGTGTCACATGACAGAGGCAGGTGGGAGAGAAGGAAAAGGGAGACAAAACCATGGTCCAATACTTGAATGAATGAATGAATGAATGAATGAATAGCAAGCTGTTGACTCATTCATAAATAATTAAATTGTGGTTGGCAAACTCAACAGGTTTAATTCCAAATCCTCTTCCTTTGCCTTCCCACACTATAGAGGCTGGAAGTCTGAAAAGTGGTCATGAGACCTATTTCTGCCTCAAGGATGTAAAGAGAAGTGAATGTTCTGAATGTTTCCTTGGAAATGTTTTGCTTTTCTGACAAAAAGGCAGATGGAACCAGCACCTCTTCTGCCTCCCTCCTCTTTCATTGCCAGATGTGATGCCTTGAGTTAGAGCAACTGTCTTGCAATCATGGAGTGACTAACATGAGGACCACATGTAAACATGTTAAGAACAGTGGAACAAAAAGTATAGAAAGTTCCTGGGATCTTAATGATATCTGTTAGCAATTAAAGGAATGCAGAAGCCATCTGCCTTTGGACATCCTTGCTATGTAAGAAATAGAAATTCTTAGTTATGAACTGGTTTTCTGTGACTCGGAGCATTCCTCATTGATAATCCATTCTCATGAAAGTAACGTGAGCCGGACTGGAAAGCTTGGCAACCAGCAAACTGGTTTCCAGCACTGCCACTACACACACTCTCTTGTTCCCCATTCATTGGTTCAGAAAGAGCCCTGGTCTTCGGTGAGGAGAGCCAGGATCAGGGATGCTAGGTCTTGCACCCCAATGGGTACTATTACAACCCAGAAACTTTCATTGTTCCACACAGATGCTCAACCTCACCTCTAAACAATGTGTATTTGTGCTGATCAAAACACATGAGGCAAAAAGCAAGAACACTTGAATTAAAAACAGTCAGATCTGGTATGGCATCAGATGGTGACTACACTTATCTTGGTGAGCCCTGAAAAATGTATAGAATTGCTGAATCACTATGTTGTGCATCTGAAACTAATATAACATTGTCTTGCAACTATACTTCAATAATAATTTTTTTAAGAAAAGGAAACTGGGAAGAGACACCAATGGCAGGAAGTTGAGAGAAGGAGGGGAGATAGCACGCACAGCAGTGGACGAAGCAGGAACCTTGGACTCAGAGTCTGTGCTGTGGGTCCTTGGGCAAGTCACTGACCCTCTCTCAGCCTCCATTTTGTCATCTGTAAAATGGAGATTCTAACAGTACCTATTTCACAAGGATGGTACAGGACTCGTTTATGTGTTCATTCATTCATCCATTCATTCACTTATTCATTCAACTAATATTTACTGAGAGCTTATTATGTACCAACCACTGTCCTAAACACCAGGGATGCAGTAGTGAGAAAACAGTCAAGGTATCTGTTTCTATGGAGTTTACATTTTAGTGGCAGAAAACAGGAATGAATTCAAATAATTAAAATTATTTTAATTATCTAATGTCACTGCAAAGCAGACGATCATAGGATCATGAGATAGAGAATGAGCTGGGGAGGGGAGGTGGTGCCTCTACTTTAGATGAGGTGGAGAGGGAAAGCTTTTCTGAAGATTTGGCATTTGTCCTGTGATTTGAATAATGTGAATGCACAGATCTGAGGGTTAGCAATCTGGTATAGGAATTAGCAGGTGCAAAGGCCCTGAGGCTAGAATAGTTTTACTGTGCCTAAGAAATAGACAGTTTGCAGTTGAAACTTTAAGACAGAGGGAAAAGTGAGAAAATGTGTACAGGATGATAATTTAAAAAAACACGGTAAGCATTATATGCCTTGGTAAGGAGTTTGGATTTTTAAATGCAGGAGAAAGCCACTATCAGGTTTTAAGCAGGGAAAAATAGGAACTGATTTCTGCTTATTATTATTACAAAAGTAAAAATAAGAAGATCAAGACACCTTATTCCCACCACCTGGAAATTACCACCATTAAACATCTTAGTGCATTTCCTTCCAGATTTTCATCTTATGTAGTATCTAGGCCAGATTTCAATTTCCCCAGAGAGACACAAAATGCTTCTTATAGCTGGTTTGTGCAAACCAAACACTATAGGACCATATAGTTGGTCACTATCTCTTTTAAGACCATTTTGACCTCTACCCTTTTAAAAAAAGTTTTCACGGCACTAACTTCTTGAAAAGACTGGACTGTTGTACCTCAGAATGCTCCCCCTTTCTAGGTAAGACTGGCTCACTTTCTCATGGTGCATTCAACTTACATCTTCATTTGCCTTATTTCCTGTAAACTGGCATAAGTCATTCCCCTGTGTGGTTATGTTGCCAATTTAATATACAGTTAGGTACATTTATTTGTTTGTTCCAATTTTAGGAAGCTTTTTTCCATTTAGATACTTTTTAAGTTCTCTTTAAATTTATTTTTTAAAATTCAAGTTAGTTAACATACAGTGTAGTAATGGTTTCAGGAGCAAAGCCCAATGATTCATCACTTCCATGTAACACCCAGTGCTCATCCCAACAAGTACCCTCCTTCATGCCTAACACAGATTTTTTTTTTTTACATTTTATTTATTGAGTAATCTCTACACCCCCTATGGGGCTCAAACTCACAACCTGGAGATCAAGAGTGACTGAGCCAGCCAGGCGCCCCCATTTAGATTTTTTTAAACTAAGTTATGAAGTTTTATGATTCAAAGGACAAAGCCATATCAAAAGAGAAGCTCACCCACCATCCCATTGTCTTTTCTCTAGACTCTACATGTCACCTTTTTAAAATTAGTTTTTTATCAATCTGATATTCCCTTTTCCAGTTTTAGACACACACACACACACACACACACACACACACGCTTTCCTTCCATCATGGTCACATGAAAAGTAGCATACTATATACACTGTTCACACTTTATTTTTATGTAACTACATATTCTGGAGACATCTCACAGGAGTACACAGAGAACTTCCTTGTTTTGTTTTATTTTGTTTGTTTCTGTCTATGGCTCCAGAACTCTCCACTGTACGTGTGTATCAGAATTCATATAACTAATCCTCCGATCATTTGTGTTTTCTTTTTTCTTTTCTTTCTTTTTTTCTTTTTTAAGACAGAGAGAGATAGAAAGAGAGAGTGAGCAAGAGCAGAGGGAGACAGAGACAGACACTCTTAAAGTAGGCCCCATGCTCAGTGCAGAGCCTGATGCGGGGCTCAATCTCGTGATCCTGGAATCATGACCTGACGTGAAATCAAGAATCAGACACTCAACCGTCTGAGCCACCCAGGTGCCCCTGGTCATTGTTTTTTCAAATGTTAACAACGCTGACTGCTGCGTGGAAAAGGGGCCACTGAAGGCCAGCACCAGCAGTAGGAAGTTTAGTTTGAAGGTCACTATGGCGTTCCCAGCAAGAAGTCATCCCTGCTCAGACTAGGACAAGAGCAGTGAGGGAGAAGTGAGCCCAGTGGGCACATGTTATCGAGCCATATGCAGCTTATGCAGGCTGATGGATAGAACAGGGTTTGTGATGTAAAGAGAATTAAGGATAATCTTAATGTACAAAGTAATGTACAGTTGAACCTTCCCGACTTGAGTTCCTCTTGCAGATAATGAAAAAAAAAATTCAGCAATTAGTGTCTTCTACTATTTAGATTACATGGTCAAAAAAGCCTCTTTGAGGAGGCACAAACTGATAGAGACCTAAAGTGAGGGACCAACCCCCATGAATATACGTGGACAGAACATTCTAGACAGAGGGAATGGTCTGTTCAAAAGCTTTGGGGCCAGACCAGCTTGATCATTTCAGGCCCAGTAGGAAGGCCATTGAGGCTACAGCACAGTAATGGATGGAAGCAGGAAATGGGGCTGGGAAATTGTGCAGGACCAATAATATTTGGGTGGCAGAAGCAGAGGCAGTGGTAAGGAATTTGTATTTTATCGTGACTAATAGAATTCTGGAGGATTCTTGGGGTTAGTGGGGAGGGGGGGAATGACATGTTTTTCAAAGAGCTCTCCTACTGCTATATAGAGGAAAGACCGGTAGCAGGGAGAGGAGAATGGAGTCACTGTGGGCTATTGCAGTAGGGTGGTGGAAGGTGATGGTGATTTAGGCTATGGGAAGGGATATTCCCTGGACATGGTCAGGTGTACTTACCCAGGCTAAACCGTATATCTGTGAACCAATCAGCAGGGTATTCAGCACAGTAAATCAGATAGTAGCCTTGGAGAAGTCCATTTCCCATGCAGAAAACAAAGGCTCTGATGAGGAACACAACTGGAAAAGGCCTCCCTCTAGTGTATAATGAGTAAACAAATGTCCTGGGGTATATGGGAAAGAAAGGTCAGGATACACTGTTTAAAAAAAAAAAAAAGCAAATGGAATGAAACAATAGACAATTACATCAAACCCATTTTTAATTAATTAATTAATTTTGAGAGAGAGAGAGAATGAGAGAGGAGCAGAGAGAGAGAGAGAAGGAGGGAAAGTAAGAGATTGTGGAGCCCAGAGCGGGACTCAAACTCACAAACTGTGAGATCATTACCAAAGCCAAAGTCGGATGCTAAACTAAATAAGACACTCAGGTACCCTACATCAAACTCATTTTATAAAATCATTTCCCATGAACTTATTCAAAGAAGAATATTATTATTCAATTCTACAGCAATCATTTATGCTATTATTTGTTTTGCTTCATTACAATCCATAGTAATCACCATTTATTACCTTATTTTATTTTCGACCCAGCCCTGAAAGGTAAATTTCATCTCCATCCAGGAGTTAATAAGTTTAATCTTATGCACCCAGGATTGGAGATCAGCTTCATATCAATCTACAAGTAAAATCCAGACTATACTGAAGAAAGGGAAAGCCTGGCTTGCCCCAGGCACCAATGGAATGACATTTTTATAAGAGCCACTCAGCTATGCAGCTTTCTATATGTCTCTCTGATATGGTTTAATTACTGATGTTGTAGCATTTCTGGAAAGTGGACTGCAGAATCTCTTGAAAAAAAGATATTCTTCTAAATGTTATGGAATCTAGGGTAATCTAGGAAGATTGAACTACAACAAATAGAAATAGCTTCAAAATAAAAATATATCAAGGTACAATTAAATGCTATACATCAACTGTACCTTCTTTGTAATTTTCCTTCTTTTATGGTTCAATATAACAATCATACAGGTAAGTTCATAAATCTATGTGAACAGTTTTTTTTTAATGTTTTTATTTTTGAGAGAGACAGAGCATGAGTGGGGGAGGGGCAGAGAAAGAGGGAGGCACAGAATCCGAAGCAAGCTCCAGGTTCTGAGCTATCAGCACAGAGCCCAATGCAGGGCTCAAACCCACGAGCCATGAGATCATGACCATACCAAAGTCCAAACAACCGAGCCACGCAGATGCCCCATGAACAGTTTAATGCATAACTATTAAATAAACACCCACATAGTCACTAGTCAAGTCAAGAATCAGAGCATTCCCATCACCTCCAGAAGCCTCCATGGGTCCCTCCCTCTTTATGGTACCACCATCACCCAGGGGTAATCACCATCCTGATTTTTGTAGTAATTATTTCTCTTTGCTTCTTTACAATTTTGCCACAGTTGGATGCATCTATAAAAATATAGTTTATTTTGTTTATTTTTAATTCCATATAAGTGGACTCATATTCTAGGATTATTGGAGTATCCATTAATGTCTTATGTCTTTAACTCATATTGTTAACATAAGCATGCTGTTGCATATAAGCTCTATAGTTCAAGCATGTTGTTGTAGATAAGCTATATAGCTCATATATTTTCATTATTGTATATTACTGTTATGTATGAATATACCACATGCGTTTATCTATTTTACTTTGATGGATATTTAGGTCACTTCCCTAGTCTTACGACCACTCAGAGCTATTTTCTCATTATTTAATGATTTTACATTTTATGTTTAAACCTTTGCTACATTTGGAATTTCTTTTGTTGTAAGAAGTTAGATAAGAATCCAACTTTTTTTCCCCTAATGCTAGTAAATTTACTTAATTTTTTTTCCACTGACATGCACTACCATTGGTATTATTAAATTATCATAAAAATTGGTTCTATTTCTAGACTCACAATTCTGTTTCATTGATCTATTTATTGCCAGTATTACACTCTTTTAATAATTGTACTTTTAATATATCTCTTAATAATGGGGGGAGCTGTTTTTTAAAAAAAAAAAACTCTACTCCCAATGTGGGGCTCAAACTCACAACCCCAAGATCAAGAGTTGTAGGCTCTACTGACTGAGCCAGCCAGTTGTAGGTGAGGCTATTCTTTTTTTTTTTTTTTTCCTTTTCTTTTTTGAAAGACAGCGTGAGCAGAGGAGGGTCAGAGAGAGAGGGAGTGACAGACTCGGAAACAGGCTCCAGGCGCTGAGCTGACAGCACAGAGCCCGACGCGGGGCTCGAACCCATGAACCGCAAGATCACGACCCAAGCGAAAGTCGGACGCTTAACCGACTAAGCCACCCAGGCGCGCCTAGGTAAGACTATTCTTAAATCATTACTCTTTTGGAGGATTTTCAACTTATTCTGTATTATTTATTTCTTCATTTGAACTTTAAAACCAACTCACGGAACGCTCACCCCGCAAATTTTAGAAATACTCTTAAGTGTAAAAATTAAGAGAGTGAAATAGCAGAAGGGGGACCTCCAAGAGATCATTTTAAAAAAAAAGCATAAAAGCAGAGAAAAAAACGGCAAAAAAAACAAGTCAGAATCAACGTTTTCAAAACTCTGGGTATCAGCCAAAGGCTTGCAGCAACCTGGGGAATATTTAGGCAAGAAAATAGCTGAATCTCAGGAAAGGCAACAAACATCGTGTATTTTAACTTACTTACCTTAGTCCCATTTTCCACTTTCCAGCTCAGGACAGCCTGACAAGTAACAGCCCACATTCCCAGGGTTGGAAGGAGGAAAACAGGGCTGGAGCCTTATTCCCAAAGAGAAGCCATCATGTTATCTGTCTGGGGGTTCCCCTCAAGAGACTTGTCTTTAGACCACCTCACTCAAACCTACCCAGAGCTAAATGTTTCTGGGGAACAGGGATGTTTCTGAATGTTTTACTAGGACAGTAGCCTGAGGCAACGGATAATAGGTGGGGCAGATAAAAAGAACTCATCCAAAAGCTTTAAAGGAAAGATGGAGGAATGAGATGCCCATAAGGGGTTTTGTAAATCTCAGGTCTATTTCTGGGAATCTAGACAGCCATGCACATGCATAGGACCATGAACATGTTCAAAAACAGACCTGAAAATGTCCTAAGCTCTCACCTCTGATTGACCTTGAGGTTTGCGCAAGTAGTTAACAAGGCTAAAAGCAGACCTGTAAACTACATGGGCGATTATTGAATGAGTCTCTAACAGGCACACAGAGGTCCTTGGCAAAGACCAGGGAGATTTAATTGGTTTCAGTGTTGAGGGAACGCTTTGTCCATCATTAACTGATCATTGAGCTAACGAGCAGCATCTTCAGTGGCCACGATGATAAAGCTGAAGAGTTCAGAGAAGTCACTAAGCAAACACACCACTGTGACAATACACCGCAACAAGAACAAGCCCCAGGGAGAATCTGACTTCCAGAGCTGCCTCACAGTATCATCAGAAATGCTTCCTTTTCAACAATCAACCATGGGACGTACAAAGAAGCAGGGGAAGAGGGAGGGAGGCAAACCACAAGAGACCCTTGAATGCTGAGAACAAACTGAGGGCTGATGGAGGTAGGGGAGAGGGGAAGGGGGGTGATGGGCATGGAGGAGGGCACTTGTGGGGATGAGCACTGGGTGTTATATGGAAACCAACTTGACAATAAACTATGAAAGAAAGAAAAAAACTAGATAAATAAATAAACATTTAAAAATAAAAAAAGAAAAGAAAAGAAACAGGAAGCTATGACCTATACACAGGGGGAGAAAGCAACCAAAAGCCCAATCACTGAGCTTACTGGACAAAATCTTTAACTATTTTAAATATATGCAGATATACATTAATACGAGAACTTGTCCACAAATCTTTATAGCAGCATTATTTATAGTAACCAAAAATGAAACAACTCAAATGTGAATGGATGATGAATGGATAAACAAAATGTTGTACATCCATACAATGACACATTATTAAACCATAAGAAGGAATAAAGTGGTGGTATATGCTACATGGAGGGACCTTAAAAACAATACCTTGTGAGAAAGAAGCCAGTCACAAAAGGCCACATATTATATGACTCCATCCACATGAAATGTCCAGAATAGACAAATCCTTAGAGACAGAAAGTAGATAGGTGGCTGCCAGGGACTGGGAGATGAAGGAATGGGGACTGACTGCTACCAGGTACAGGATTTCTTTGAGGGATGATGAAAATATTCCAGAATTTGACAATGGTGAATGGTGCACAATTTTTTTGATATATTTAAAAACTATTTAATTGTACACTTTAATATGATGAATGTTATAGTATGTGAATTATATCTCAATTTTTAAGTTAACTAAGAGAAAAATTCAGGCAGTGGTGCACAGGGGTTAAATTGTAAGACTTTTCGGGGTGCTTGGATGGCTTGGTCTGTTAAACACCTGACTCTTGGTTTTGGCTCAAGTCATGATCAAGCCCCATGTCAGACTCCATGCTGATGGTATGGACTCTGCTTAGGATTCACGCTCTCTCTCTCTCTCTCTCTCTCTCTCTCTCCCCTATTCTCTCTCTTGTCTCTCTCTCTCTCTCTCAAAATAAATAAATACTTTTTTAAAAATTGTAGGGCTTCTTCCATTTACTAGATGTATGACCCTGTCACCTAACTTCATTTGTTGTGTCTGTCTCCTCATCCGCCCATCTCATAGGGTTGTGAGAATTAAGTGAGTCAGTATGCTTAGAATGGAACAAAGAAGAGATCAGTAAATGTATCGTTCTTGGCAACATTATGTTTATTAGGTTGTTGTTGATATTACCCTTTTATTCAGGTACAGGCAGTTCCTTTGTACTCACTCAGATCTTTTTTTGTGTGTGTCCCCCAGTACATTTTTAAGTTTCTTCCCAGAGATTTTGCACATTTTTTGTTATGTTTAATCCTACACTTTTAAAAATCTTTTTTGTGTGTGACTGTCAATGGGATTTTCCATTTACCTTTATTAACTGATTGTTTTACATACAGAAGAAGGCCTTTTATTTTTCTAATATTAATATATTAATTTTGTGAACAAATCAGGAGACTCTAGATGCTGGTGAGGATGTGGAGAAATGGGCACCCTCCTACACTCTTGGTGGGAATGTAAATTGGTACAGCCCCTCNAAGAAAAGAAATATATTAATTTTGTTCTCAACCACATCCTGAATTCCTTATTATTTATAATAGTTCTTCAGTATATTTTGCAGGATTTCTTGCAGCTAATGTTATACTTCTCTCTCAGAAGACTCTGGAAGCCTTCTTTCTTTGACCGTGCTCTGGAATGACATATGTAATACTAGAATTACACAGTCTTTAAAAATTTGGCAGAAGCTTTTTGTGAAATCTATCTAGGACTACACTGCTGGGAGAAGGGTTTGTTGCTATCTCTTTTTCTCTCATTGTAATTGGTTTCTTTGTCTTATCTATGCCTTCTGGGGCATTCTAATAAGTTCTGAAAAATATGTATTTCTCATAGAAAATCATGCTTACCATTCAAGCTTTTAAATGTATTCACATAAATCTGAGAAGATAATATTTTATGATACTTTTAAATTGTCAATATAGTTTTTCATTACTCCTTCACCACAAGGGTCTTTCTTTACTATCGTTTTATAGCAACACCCCTTCCCATTCCTGGTAACCACTGACCTGTTCTCATTTTCCATAGTTCTGTCATTTCAAGATTATGTTAAGTGGATCAAACGTATGTAATTTTGAAAGTGGCTTTTTTCACTCAGCCTGATTCCTTCAAGATTCATCCAAGTTCCAAGATTTATTTGGAAGTGAAAAAAAGGAAGCTGAAAAATGCATATTACAAAAAGCTTGCCACGTTTTTGTAATCAAGGAAAGGAGGGGGTGCCTGGGTGGCTCCATCGGCTGAACATCAGACTTCTACTCAGGTCATGATGTTGTGTTTGTGGGTTTGAGCCCCACATCAGGCTCTTTGCTGCCAGCTTAGAGCCTGGAGCCTGCTTTGGACTGTGTGTCTCCTTCTCTATCTGTCCCTCTCCTGCTTGTGGTCTCTTTCTGTCTCTCAAAAAATAAAATGAAATGTTAAAATGAATTTTTTAAGGAAGCAAAAAAACATATATACATATTAATCTTTTTATAAAAGCATTATTGAGATAAAATTCACATATAACAAATTCACCCTTTAAAGTGCACAATTCAGGGGCACCTGGGTGGCTCAGTCGGTTAAGCGTCCGACTTAGGCTCAGGTCATGATCTCACGGTTCATGGGTTCGAGCCTCGCATCAGGCACTATGCTGCCAGCTAGCTCGGAGGCTGGAGCTTATCTTTGGATTCTGTGTCTCCCTCTCTCTCTGACCCTCCCCTACTCATGTTGTCTCTCTCTCTCTCTCTCTCTCAAAAATAAATAAAACATTAAAACAAAATTTTAAATAAAGTGTACAATACAGTGGTTTTTAGTATAGTCACAGGGTGTGCAGTCATTACCATTATCTAATTCCAGAACATTTTCATCACTCCAGAAAGAAACCCTATAACTGGTAGCAGTCAATTCCTATTTCCCACCCCATCCCAACCACCAACAGCTTCTGGTCAACACCAGTCTACTCTCTGTCCATAAGGATTTGCTTATTCTGAATATTTCATAGCAATGTAATCACACACGGTGCAGTCTTCTGTGACTGAGTCATTTCACTTAACATAATGCTTTCCAGGTTCATCCTCGTGGTAGTAGTGTATCAGAACCTCCTTCCTTCTTACAGGTGAATAATATTCAATTATATGGATATATCACAATTTGTTTACCCATTTGTCAGCTGATAGAAATATGGGTTGTTTCCACTCTTTAGCTACTATGAATAATGCTGCCATGACCATTCATGTCTAAATTCCATGTGAATGTATGTTTTCCTTTCTCTTGGGCAGATACCTAAAAGTGGAATTTCTGGGCCTTATGGTTATGTTAACATTTTGAGGAAATGATAAACTGTTTATCAAAGTAGTCACCTTTGTTTCTTTTGCAAAACAAAACAAAACAAACCCTAAAGGATAAATGAGAAACTAATTTTAAAAGAGGCTTAGCTATGGAGGGCAGAAGGAAGGGAAAAGGTAAAGGATGTAAGGGATTGAGATGGAAATGACACTTCACTGAATTGACCATTTTTTATATAGCTTTGAAATATGGCCCATGTGAATGCCTTTACATGTTCAAAAAATAGCAAAAAGAGCAAACTGTAAAATTGAAAACAAAGTGAAACATAAATCCAGTTGTATCTGAAGTTGGTAGCAGAAGTGCCTACACAAGAAGAATCCTTTTAAGTGACTTTTGAACATGGTACAATGACTGTATGTTCCTACTGTCCTTACAATGGGATATACTCTAAGGACAGAAAGAATGGCATAGAAATAACAACTGCCTTATTTTATTTTTATCAGTAATAATGGTACTGTAACAAATTATTTTATGAATATTGTCAGAGAAAGCAAACAAGTAAACATGTTTTTGTGATTTAAGAGCTAAGATTTTCATGGGGGCCTGGATGCCCCATTTGGTTGAGTGTCTGACTTTTGATTTTAGCTCAGGTCATGATGGCAGGGTCATGGAATTGAGCCCCATGTTGGGCTCAACACTGAGTGCTGAGCATGGAGCCTGCTTGGTATTCTCTCTCTCTTTCTCTCTCTTGCTCTGTCTCACTCACCCCTTCTGCCCTTCCCCCTTGCTCATGCTCTCTCTCACTCTCTTTCTATCTCTCTAAAACAAAAATAAAAGTAAAAAAAAAAACCCTAAGATTTTTGGTGTAAAAGAAAAGGATATGAATATAAACTCAAAGGAAATGTAATGTTAAATTTGAATTGGAAGTATCAATATAAATTCATGACTTATAATTCTGACCCACTCAAAGTCCTAGGAGTAATGACACACCAGTAGCAATAAGTACCAGGTCTTAATTTGTGAGTATTATTCTCTAAAAGAAGCTGGCCATCATGGAGAAATAGCTCATTCCAGATCAGAGGCAGGAAAAGTACAAGTTGAGACAGAAGAGTTTTGTAGCGCTGGAAAGTAAGGAAACAATCGAAGATTAAAAGGAAAATGACAGGCGCTGTCAAAATTACATAGGTGCCAACCGGAAAAGGAGTTCCACTGGCCAAATTTTGGACAAACTGGTTATCAAAAAGAATAATGACTACAGTTGATGGTAAATATCTGTAAACTGAGGTTAATCTTTACTATCGCATTGGATTCTTGTAAAAATTAAATGTTTATGCAAGGAAAAATGCCTGACACAGGATAGTTACTGAAGATTTTGTTTCTCTTGCCATTCATACTCCATGACGCTTTGAGGGCCTGAAGGTAGCTTGAGCTCTCAAAGGAAAAGAGTCCTGGAAGGGTACAGAAAGGTTATTTAAGATTTTTTTAAATAGTCGCTTGCCTCCCAGTGTGGCCCTGTCAGTGCCAACAGTGCCCCCCAAACTGGTCCTTGCATGTGAGCTATGCTTCCAAATCAAATCATGCTTCTGCCTCACCCCTAACCTCTAGACGTTTTAAGTCTGAATCCAAAGCCAAAACGCATTGTATCTCATCCAAAGGAGTGTGTAAGAATCAGAACAGGCTCATGGCTGTAATAAAGAACTCTAAAGTATCAGAGTTTCTACACAATAAAAGTTCATTTCTTGCTCGTGCCCTGGTGTAATGTTGCTCAGCGGTGGTGTTCTGCTCCACAATCCTTTCAGGACCCAGACCCTTCCAGGGTACCTTCCTCCTGTGGTCGGCAAACAGAGAGAGAGCATGGAGGATGGTGTATAGGTTTTCCCAAGGGCCAAACCACAGGCTGGAAGAGACCTCGCTAGGACATGTAGCCTCGCTGGATTTCCCAGCAGGAAAAGGAAATTGGGTTGGTGAAGCCCAGCACAAGCAACAGGTTCTCCAAAGTCAGGAACCCCAGGAGGGCAAATAAAATCCTTCCGATGTGAAAGATTTTGCTGCTAGAAAGCTAGAAGCAGTTCAGAAGAAATGTTCCAATGTAGAAAGAGATAAAAAACAATGAAGATAAAGCAAAAGAGAGTCAAGTAGCCCAAGAGGTTGACAATTAGTGCTGTGGAGGGCTGCAGGTGAGTTTCACACTTAGATCCCACATATGCTCTGAGACTCAGTCTCCCTGGTTTGGGACCGCTTTGCTTTAATTCCCTCCTACTCTGCTAATGACATTTTCATTCTCTTCTGTTTGTTCTGATACAGAGACTGATAAGCACTCTGTAAAGATAAAGTTTTCTATCACTGCTAAGTAAATATTCATTTGGGACTCTTATTGGAAAGGGTTAACTGAAATTCCAAATCCAAATTAAACCAAAGAAACAACCTTTAAAATTACACATCTTCCACAGACCAACTCATATTTAACTAAGTCTTCTTCAAATATAAATGGTATTGCTAAGATTACCAAGCCTATTGAAGATTTTTCACTATATGAAATTTTAGACTTCATTGTCAATCAAAATAAATTCAAATTCTATATGTAAATACAAGGTTTCCATGTATATATTTACTTGTTATGTGTAGTAATAACTTCTTTCTCAGTCCATGTCCCCCTTCATCTACCACCCCATTGTTTTCCTTTTCTTTGTAGCAAAACTCCTTCAAAGAGTTGTCTATACTCGCCATCTCTCTGTCTCTCCTCCTCTTCTTTCTCCCTTCCCCAGCCATAGAAACTGATCCTGGCAAGACCACCAGAGACGTTCATATTTCCAGATCCAAGAGCCAATTTTCAGCTCTCTTCTTATTTGACAAGTTAACAGCTCCATCCGTCTGAAAACACTTTCCTCACTCAGCTTCCTGCACACCACTTTCTCTTGGTTCTTCTTCTACTTTACTGATTTCTCCTCATTTTCCTTTGCTGGCTTCTCTTTATCTACTTGACCTCTAAATATTGGAGTGTTCCACATGTACCCCAATGTTCATAGCAGCACTCTCAACAATAGCCAAAACATGGAAAGAGCCTAAGTGTCCATCAACGGACGAATGGATCAAGAAGATGTGGTTTATCTATATGATGGAATACTACATGGCAATGAGAAAAAATGAAATCTGGCCATGTGTAGCAAC
>NW_027531626.1:33552-51285 GCF_008692635.1 Crocuta crocuta
AATAATAATAATAAAAAAATAAAAATAAAATAAAGGCAGGAGAAGACTGAAATAAATAAATAAATAAATAAATAAATAAATAAATAAATAAATAAATATTGGAGTGCTCCAGAGTTCAGGATACTTTTCCTTGTTTATGTACACTATAGATGAGACCATGTCTCATATCTTTAAATATCGTAAGAAATGATACACAGAATGTATCATTTCATCATATGTCTCATATCTTTAAATATTGTACACAGAATGACACCTCCCAAATTAATGTCTCCAGACAGGATGTCTGCAGTCCTTGAACTCAGATTCATGCAGCCAATGTGCCACTAGACTTCCAGTTTAAAGGATATCTCAAACTTAATACATCCAAACTCAAACCCCTGATTCCCCACACTCCCCAAAACGTGAAGTCTCCCTCATCTCAATAAATGGCAAGTTCATTCTTCCCAATTGCTCAAATTGTGGACCTTGAACCATTGTTGACTCTTTTTTTTTTCTCTCTCTCTCTCTGCCTCTCTCTCTCATATACCACATTAAGTCTATTATGAAATCATAGCAGCTCTACATTCAAAATATTTCCAGAAACTGACTGCCTCTCATCAATTCTATCAAATAGAAAAATAACAAAAAAATTTCCAAAACTTGGAAATTTAACAGAATACTTTCAAACAATTTATGGTTCAAAGAGAAAGCTTCAAAGGATACCAAAACTATATGGAACTCAGTGAAAATGAAAATTACAATATATCAAAATTTATGGGACACAGCTAAATCAGTGCTGAGAGGGAAATTTGTAGCACTAAATGCATACAATAGAAAATAGGAATGATTTCAAAGCTCCCACATTAAGAATCTAGAAAAAAAGATCATAATAAATTCAAAAGGGGCAGAAGAAAGGCAATAATAAAGATAAAAGTAGAAATCAATGAAATTCAGAACATTAAAGCAATAACTAAAGTGAATAAGACAAAGAGCTATTCTTTAAAAAGAGCAATGGAATTTACACAACTCTAAAAAAGACTAATAAAGAGAAAGAGAGAAGACACAATCAGGAATGAAACAAGGGCTATCATCACAGAACCTGCAAGCATAAAAAGGATAATAAGGAAATACTATGAGCAACTCTGCATACATAAATTTGACAATTTAGATGAAATGAACCAAATCCTTGAAAAACACAGCAATCAAAACTCACCTTAATGAAACAGATCATTTGAATAACTCTGTAACTATTAAGAAAACTTAATTCATCATTTTAAAACTTCCCCCTCAAAAAAATGTCTAGGCCCAGATGGTTTCACTAGAGAATTCTGTAAACATTTAAAAAATTAACACCAATTAACACCACAATGACCTTTGCAACTTAACTTCTCTGAACCTCATTGATAAAAGGAGGATTTCCCATTGATAAAAGGATTTCCCATTGACAAACGGAAGATAATAATGATGCCAATCTCAAAAGGTTGTTGAAAGAATTAAATGGTATAGTTGAATATAACTGGTACACATTAGAACCCAATTACTCTTTCTTTCCCCAACCAAGGGAATATATAAGTTTCTCTCTGTAAAGCCTAGGGCCAGCACAAGACCAACAGCGAAGCTGGTCTTTTGTGCTCTAGGTCTTGTGTCTGTTCACATCATAACTTCTGTGGACCCCTTCCCTCCTGATTCTCTCAGGTTCTCTGGATCCTAAGCATGCATGATATAGACACACTTGGTCACACCCCAGAAGTTTATTTTTCCTGGAAATTTCCCAGTCTTAAAACTTTTCCATTTCTCTTAATGAAACTTACCATTCTTTTGTCCCAATCCCTCAAGATGCTCTACTTTCTTTATCTTCTGAGTGATGGCTGAAATGTATGGCCAACAATCTTTCAGAAGTGGAGTTAGCACCTACTGTGATTACATTTGCCGCTGATCTTAAGGGACTAGGGAAGTGACACAAGTATCCTCAAAAAAACTCTTCCACCAGAACAGAAGACTGAAGATTAAACACTATCCCCCTGAAAGAAAGTTGAACCTGTCACTCATTCCTGCTTCACATGAATGCTTTGATCAAATAGTAATCAGGTGGCACTCACTCTATCTAATATCAACTTTACTGTGAAAAATGAAAAGAGTGACTATGAGGGAGAGATATCATTTTGCAACTGGACATACTTGGGGAAAGGAGAACCCTAGACTGAGTTTTTCAATGTGGAGATCCCCTGTGCTGGGTATCTCCAGGGAACCTGCAGGCCCTGCCTGAGAGACAGAAGAAGTAGTGAGAAAAGGATGCTAAAATGAATGTGGATGGACAGAAAGATTATTGTGCCCAAGGTCTTGCTGGTTGCCTTGCATGTGACAATGAAAAACACCTTACAAGGTGACTTTGTCTGGCTCATCCCCTCCAAGATGGCAGATAAGGAGTAGTCAGTGATGCAGAATTTCATGGCTCTCCTTTGGATCCATTTGTATTTTTTTACCTGACTCTCTGTAAACATGTTGCTTTAAACCAAGCAAAAACAGTTGAATGGTAGGATTTTCAGACGTGTTTTAGGGTCGACAGAAAAGAGTTGAGGGTCAGATGATTCTTTGCTACCAATCAGATTGTGCTCAAGTAGGCCTATTCTGTTTATGCAACCAGGTGATGGATGGTCCTGATGAGTAGGCATCTGTCCTTATATTCTGAGAGAGAGAGAGGGAAAGAGAGAGGGTTGGGGGGGAATGTTACTGCTGAGCCAGGGAAGAATCTGAAGCTCACAGATGTGGTAATTTTCCTAGGACCACATGAGATGGGATTCAAATAACGGTCCTTTGCTTCAAAATAACTCACTCATTTCCAGTTGGAAGAGAAATTGTGATCAACCTATATAATTGGAAAAAAAATCCCACATGCCCTTCAAAAGAAACCAGGTTTGGTTTTCAGACATTTTAGCCCAAAGATCTATCGCATCTATTGGAGTCATCTGCTGTATTTGCCACACAACATTCATTCTTCCTTCTTTGAGTAACTGCCCACGAACTGTGAGATCATGACCTGAACCAAAGTCCGAAGTTCAACAACTCCATCCACCCAGGTGCCCCTAAATTTTCTCTTTAGGCTGACTGATTTGAGGTGGCTTTTGGCATTGTGTAGGCATACCTACTCAGCCTTCAAGAACCAACTGCTCTTGACCAAATAAATCAATTGTAAATAGTGGCATGGGGTGGTTTTTAGCTTGAAGCACAAAGTTCAGTGCTTACTATTGTAGGCTCAGGGCAAGGCATGTAGACTGTTGGACACAAATACATCATCTCTCTAAGCTACAACATTGTCTCCTTTATTTCTCATTGTCTGCAAAAAGAAATTTTTGGTTTTCTAATTCCAGCTGTTAGGCTTCATACTGCAGCCCAGCTTTATTTTTTTGTTTTTGTTTTTGTTTGTCTTGTTCATTTTTAAATATAATTTATTGTCAAGTTAGCTAACATACAGTGTATACAGTGTGTTTTTGGCTTCAGGAGTAGATTTCCATGATTCATCGCTTCCATACAACACCCAGTACTCATCCCAACAAGTACCCTCCTCCATGCCCATCACCCATTTTTTCCTCTCCACCCCCCAACCAACCCTCAGTTTGCTCTCTGTATTTAAGAGTCTCTTATGGTTTTCTTCCCACCATTTGAAACTATTTTACCCCTTCCCTTCCCCCATGGTCTTCTATTAAGTTTCTCAAATTCCACATATGAGTGAAAACGTATGATATTTATCTTTCTCTAACTTATTTCACTTATGTAGCCCAGCTTTATAGGCCTTCTCATGTTGTTTGGAAACTGTTCTATATAGCCATGTAGCAATGAGGCCTGTACAGTGTTATCACACTGAGAACTTCTGAGAAGTTTCTACCTTTACTTAAATATTGTCCTGGGACTCAGTAGCCCTGATCAAAAGGTAACATTTTTAAAAATTTTTATTTAAATCCAAGTTAGTTAACATACAGTGTAATAATGATTTCAGGAGTAGAATTTAGAGATTCATCACTTACACATAATACCTAGTGCCTATCCCAATACCCATTTAGAAAGGATGCCACTTTCAAGGGGAAAATGAGTGATGGACACTGAGGAGGGTACTTGTTGAGATGAGCACTGGATGTTGTATGTAAGTGATGAATCAGGTAATCTACCCCCAAAACCAAGGGCACGCTATATATACTGTATTTTAGCCAACTTGACAATAAATTATATTAAAAAAAAAAAGAAAGGACGCCATCTTCAAATATGGATCTGCTTCCTACATCTCCATTCCATTGTTCATGCTGATGAAAAAAGGAAAAGGCTTTTCTGAGCTCTCTGTGGCAGAATCTACCATGTGAAAGATTCAGTCCTGTCATTCACAAGTATCTGCTGATATCTCCCACACTCTATCCCCCACCTTATAGTCTTAGGCCCACCTTGCCAGCAACAGCTACCTGGCGCCATGGGACTCATGAAAAGGAGCCCACCATCCTCCTATCATGCTTAGCTCTCCACGAGTTTAGAAACTTGTACCATGGGACCCAAGCCATTGCACATTAAACCTGAGAACAGAAAAAGTCATGAAGTTGAGCCTTTGTGAATGGGATTAGTGCCCTTATAAAAAGATGCAAGAGAGCTAACTCACCCTATTCCCACCATGTGAAGATACAACAGGAAGTCAGCCACCTGTAAACCAGAAAAGGACCATCAACCAAACTGGATCTTGCTAGCACCATGATCTTAGACTTCCAGCCCTCCAGAATTGTGAAAAATAAATTTCGGTTATTGATACTCTACTCAGCTTATGGTGTTATGTTATACAAACCTGAGCTAAGGTCAAAACACTCAGAACAAATTGGTGGAAAGTTTAGAAACACAATCCAATGAGCTTAGCATAATAAAACTGAGTACAAGCAAATGCTACTACAACCAATATGTGAACAAGTCCTGTAAATGATCAAATTAGCTAAGATAAATATGAAAACCCACTGGAGGACTTTAGCTTCCAGTCAACATATTGTAACAATTTCTAGATTTACCATCCTGGCTGAACAAAAATACAAAACAAACTTACAAAACAACAATTTATTAAACACTGAACATCAGGCAATGAAAGACAATGATCCCTGAGACACACACACACACACACACACACACACACACACACACACACACACACACACACAAATGATGTAAGCCTTATAACTGATCTAGGTTACATTCTTGAGAGAGTTATTCTTCCCAGGGAAGGGCATCTCAGATAGAAGTTTGAAGATTCGCTGCATTGAGGAAAGAGAACTGAGATTCCAGATCAAGATATTGAAGTCTCAGGAGACAAAGAGATCTGCCTCTCAATTATTCAGTGGAGTCTTAATTAATTAATACACTATGTAAGGAAAGGATCACTCAGAACGATTAAAGAGAATAGTGCCTAGTGCTTACACATGGCCAGGAATAGAGCCCCTTCCTACCAACTACACAGAGAAAGTCATAATATAAGGTACATTGGGTAGAGTATTCATAAAGTACTTACCTCAGAGGAGAGAATGAATTATCCCTGTCACCAGCACTATTCTAGAACCACTTTAAAAATCAGATCAAGACTTGAAAGGATCAAATTATTTCCAGGTAATTTAACTGCATCCCAGAACAAAGGTCAAGAATATTTATAGGAATAGAAACATTTAACATCCAAAAAGCTACATCTGACCATCCAACCAAAAGATTGCCAGACATGCAAAGACATGGGAAACATTCCCTATCATGAGAAGAAAAGTCCATCAAAACCGACACAGAAATGACAGAGATGTTAGAATCAGCAGACAATGACATTAAAACAGTTATTATAACTGTTTCAGTTATGGAATGAATAAGCCATAAGGATAAAAGATACATCATAAGGAATATAGTCAATGGTATTGTAAAAGCATTGTATGGTGACAGACAGTAGCTTCACTTTGGTAAGCATAGCGTAATGCACAAACTGCTCGAATTGTTGGTGTACACCTGAAACGAATATAACAGTGCATGTCAACTCTACCTCAATTTCAAAAAATCAGCTATTATAACTGCAATCCAAATATTTATAAAATTAAGTAGAGACATGGAAGAGAGCAAAAAGACCAAAATCACAATTATAGTGATTAAAACTATAATGTCTGAATTAACAATACCCCAAATGGAATTAAGAACATAAGACACTGCAGAAGACTATGAATTGAAGACATAGCAAGAGAAACTACTCAAAATGAAGTACACTGAAGAAAAGAATCTGAAAAGGAAGGAAGGAAGGAAGAAAGGAAGGAAGGAAGGAAAGAAAGAATGAACATAAGAAAGAAAGAAAGAAAGAAAGGAAGGAAGGAAGGAAGGAAGGAAGGAAGGAAAGAAGAAAGAAAGAAAGAAAGAAAGAAAGAAAGAAAGAAAGAAAGAAAGAAAGAAAGAAAGAAAGAAAGAAAAGAAAAAGAAAGAAGCCATCAGTGAGCATGGGATGGTGTTACACATGCATGGGCCTCCTAGATATGTAATTGCAGTTTCTGAACAAAAGGAGAAAGAAGCAGGGAGATGAAGAATAATGTATAAAAACTGACCAAATTTAATGAAAACCTTAAATCCACAGATCTAAGGACTTTTAAAAACCCCAGCATTAAAGTCATGAAGAAAACTACACCAAAGGATGTAATAAATTACTCAAAACCAGTGATAAGGAGAAAATATTAAAAGCAGTCAGAGGTTAAAAGATTCAAGTATAGAGGAACAAAGATATAAAGGGCAGCAGCCTTCTTTTTATAAACAATGCAAGCAAGATTACAATGGAGCAACATCTTTAAAATACTCAAAGAGAACAGCTGTCATTCTAGAAAGCTATATCCTGAAAATGTATATTTCCAAAAACAAAGGAGACACAAAGACATTTTCAGATACTCAAAATCTAAAAGAACTGTTCTAAGAGAAATAAAGTTCATCAGGCAAAATAAAAAATAATACCAGATATAAATACGGATCAATCTCCAAAAGTGAAGAACATGAGAAATGGCAACTGTATGGTAAATATATGTTTTTATGATTAAAATCTCTTTTAAAGATAATTGACTGTTTGAAAAGATAATAGCAATATGGTGGAGCTTTTTATAGCATGTATATAAGTAAGACAAATAATGACAATAGCATAAATTTTAAGAGACAACATGGAAGTATTTATTTCCTATTCTTATGCTATACATGAAGGCTATACTATTACTTGAAGGGAGGCTGTGATAAATTTAAGATTTAAAAAAGAGTTATAGCTAATAAGCCAAAAAAGGTACAAAATGAAAAAAGTAACAATCCAACAGATGGAAGATAAAGAGGAAATGGGAAAAAATAACAGAGGGACAAATAGAAACAAAGAGCAATATTCCATAAGGAATTAAATTATAAATTAGTAACAAAAAATATCTGGAAAATCCCTAAACATTTAGAAATTAAATAGTACCCTTCCGAACAACCCATGAATCAGAGAGGAATAAAAAATATAAGAGAGGGGAGCCTGGGTGGCTCAGTCAGTTGAGCATCTGACTTCGGCTCAGGTCATGATCTCACAGTTGACAAGTTTGAGCTCCGTGTTGGGCTCTGTGCTGACAGCTCAGAGACCAGAGCCTGCTTTGGATTCTGTGTCTCCTTCTCTCTCTGTCCCTCCCTGCTCATGTTCTGTCTCTGTCTATCTCAAAAATAAGTAAACATTAAAAATTATATATGTACATATATATAATGTCATATATATATGACATTTTGAAATAAATTAAACTGAAAACAACATATAAGAATTTGTGAGGTACCGTAACCAGTTTTTTGTGTGAAATTCATAGCTAATAGATGCCTGTATTACAAAAAGGAGAAGGTCTCAATCTACAACCTTAGCTTCTGCCTTAAGAAACTAGAAAAAGGAGAACAAATTAAGCCAAAGCAGAAGGAAGATAGATGTAAATACCAAAGCAGAAAACAAAAATAAATAGGAAACAGAAAAACCAATAGGGAAACTAAATAAACTTAAAATATGATTCCTTGAAAAGATTAATAAAATTGATAAAGTGCTAACGAGACAGAGTTGGGGCAGAGTGAGAAGACGTAAATTACCATTATTAAGAATGAGAGAGGTGATATTCCCACAGATTCTACAGATTTCAAAAGGATATTTGTGTTTTGACAATTTACCAAGTACCATGATTGCATTTTAAGGCATCTTCAACATCCTAACTCAAAGTATCCATACAGAAAGTGACAATTTTGGGAGTTAATGATGTTGTAGCAGCTTAGTAGAAGAAATCTTACACATGAATGGTGACTTTTCCTTCAAAGCAAATCCCTCAAAGCAGTGTCTACTTGTAGGAGTGTCCTGATCTCTGTGGCATTTAATCGCATGGTCAGTTTGCAAGGTCTTGTTAAAATCAGTGTTATTTCTTCTGTTAGGTTAAGAAATTAAACCTAATAGCATTTAGGTTTAAGAGTAGTAAGAGTTAAACCACTAAACACTAAAAATATATCACAAGAAAAAACACAAACCTAAACTATCAGCTATTTCTATCACTTTGTATTCCAACCCTTATCGATATCAATCCATACATGTTGATGTGGATTTTGCAGAGTATACTCTTTATGTGTAACTTTTTTTTTGCTAAATGACTTTATATGCTTATTTTCATCATATAATCCAAAAAACGAATATGTTTAAGTATACATGATAGACAGTTATATTGATCATAATCAGAACTCAATTATAGAGCATTTAATTAACTTCTAGTATTTCAATGTTGTGAATAATAACATTATAACTTTGTATAAACTGATTTATTTTAGATTATTTCCCTTGCATAGCTCCCCTAAATGAAATTCCTGAGCAAAAAAAAAAANAGAAATTTAGAACAGTTCTCAGTGACACAGGGCCACACATACATGTAATTTTCTCACTGGCTTACCTACAGCTTTTCCATCTTTACTGAGCTATAATTAAGAATCAAGGGCACATATTTAAAGTATGTAATTAAATATGTAATTTGATAAGTTACCATCATGATACCAAATAATGAACATATTCTTCGACATCAAAAGTTTGCTCATACCCTTCATAAACCCACCTTCTATCCTTCTTTTTCCCTAGGAAACCACTGATACTTTATTTATTTTAATGTTTATTTATTTTTGAGAGAGAGAGAGAGATGGAGCATGAGTGGGGGAGGAACAGAGAGAGAGGGAGACACAGAACCTGAAGCAGGCTTTGAACTGTCAGCACAGAACCTGACGTGAAGCTCAAACTCACAGACTGCAAGATCATGACCTGAGCTGAAGTTGGACACCCAATGGACTGAGTCATCCAGGTATCCCAAGAAACCACTGATACCTTTTTTTAAAAATTTTTAATGTTTTATTTATTTTTGAGAGAGAGATAGAGACAGCATGAGCAGGGGAGGGCCAGAGAGAGAGGGAGACACAGACTCCGAAGACAGGCCCCAGGCTCCGAGTTAGCTGTTAGCACAGAGCCCAATGTGGGGCTCAAACCCATGAACTGTGAGAATATGACCTGAGCTGAAGTCTGACGATTAAACAACTGAGCCACCCAGGTGCCCCACCAATGATGCTCTAAATACCATAGATTGGTTTCAATTTCATAGAATTTTATACAAATGGAATCATAATGCAGCCTTCTTTTTTGCCTGGTTTCTTCCAACCAGAATAATTATTTTTAGTTTCATCCCATGTTGTAGCCCATTATCAATAGTTAATTCATTTTTTTAAGTCTATTTATTTATTTTGATAGAGCACAAGCAGGGGAAAGGCAAAGAGAGAGTGGGTGAGAGAGAATCCTAAGCAGGCTCTAGGCTCAGCACAGAACCCAACATGGGGCTCAATCCCACAAACCATGAGATCATGACCTGAGGCGAAATCGAGAGTCAGATGCCCAACAGACTGAGCTCCGCAGCCACCCCAATGGTTAATTCATTTTTATTGATGTGTAGCATTCTATTATATGATTATACCACATATGATTACAAAGACTGCTTACTCATCTGTTGATGGACGTTTGGGTTGTTTCCAGATTTTGGCTATCACAACTAAAGCTGCTATGAGCATCTGCATACAAATCTATGAATGAGTATGTGCTTTTATTTTCATCAGGAAAATAGCTAGCAATGGAAGGGCTAGGTCATATGGTCTGTTTCTGTTTAGCTTTTTAAGAGACTGTCAAAACGTTACCCAAAGTCATTGTCATTTTACATTCTCATAAACAATGGCTACAAATTAGTATGGTCAGTCTTTTTAATTTTAGCCATTCTAGTGGATGCATAGTGGTATCCCATGGTGCTTTAATTTACATTTCCCTAATGCCTAATGGTGTTGATCATCTATTCATGTTTTTATTTGCCTTTATGTTTTCTTTAGCAAATTATCTTTTCATATCATGAGATGCAAGAGCAATTCATTAGAGAAAGAAAAGCATTTCCAAGAATGATACTAAAACAATTGGATATCCATGCCAAAAAAAAAAAAAAGAAGAAGAAGAAGAACTTTGATCCACACTTCTAAGCCTCTATAAAAATTAACTCAAGATGGATCATATGCATAAAGGTAACACCCTAAACTATAATTCTTTTATAAGGAAACATAACAGAAAACCCTTGTGACTGTAGCTTAGACAAAGATTTCTTACATATGACACCAAAAGCACAAAAACGAAGAGAAAATTGGTGGCATTAAAATTTTAAACTTCTACCATAGGGGAGGGGAAAAAATAGTTAAGGAGAAGGAGGGAGGCAAACCACAAGAGACTCTTAAATACTGAGGACAAACTGAGGATTGATAAGGGGAGGGGGAGAGGGGAAAATGGGTGATGTGCATGGAGGAGGGCACTTGTGGGGATGAGCACTGGGTGTTATATGGAAACCAATTTGACAATAAACTATTTGTAAAAAAAAAAAAAGAAAATGAAAAATACAAGCCACACAGACTGGGAGAAAATATTTGCAAAGCATATATCTGGGAAAGTATTTGTATCCAGAATATATAAAGAACTTTAAAAAACTCAATCATAAGAAAACAAAGGGCCCAATACTCTAATAATTAGATTTGTTTACCAGATATATAGTTTTGGGCAAGTCAATATCATTCATGGAGAGACTGAAGTGAGAACGTGTACTGCTGTTAAAAGAGAGCAGATAGAGGAGGGAGAGAGACAGACACTGCACACAGAAAAGGATCTTGGGATGTTTCATGGTCAGATGGGTCAAAAGTATATTGTCTATTTTCTTCACAGTAACTTCTAGGATCAGCCTTGACAACACAGCCCAAGTATAATAGAAGAATTCTGAAAAGAGCTTGGAGCCTGATTAAGGTTTGCGTAGTAGGATTGGATATTATGGTATACATTCAAAAGACATTTGGTCCTAAAAAGAGGAGAGACATTACAAGTCAGAGTATATGAAGCAGTGGGCAATTTTAAGTCATAAGACATTAGGCCCCTTTTCTTGACAGAACATCACATTCCCACCCACAAATCTGGGAATAGACCATCCTTTCAGGAGCAGATCAAGTGCCTGCCACTTACTCCCACTCACTCCCACCAATCACTGTGCTCATATGGAGCACTGTCATTTGTGAAATAGCATGAATAATAGCAATTGCCTCAAGGCAATGAGATAACCAAAGTAAGTCTAACATAACTCCTGGAACCCCCAGAGCTCAATAAATATTGGTTTCCTCTTTCCTTTGTCCCCTTCCCTGACCAAATAGAAGGCAAATTACACGTGGGCCCCACTTCAGAGGGGTTTTTAATTTAGAGCTCCTATGCTGGGCTCTTATTAAAGGATTTTGGGTTGAGCAGAGCGACTTTTGAAACAACTTGAGTCCAGATTTTGATGGCCCCTTTACCACATGTGGCAGGGAGTCAAAAAGCAGAATGGGAGGTGCTCCACACTCCAGAACCAAGTTGCCGGGCTTTGGCAAAAATCAATAGGTGGACAACTTTTCTATTCTATCTAGAAACAGAAAACACTTATGCTCCCCCTCCTGCTTGCTGAGGGTCCATCATGAGAGTATCCCTCTTGGCTCTTCTGCTGCCCCTCACTCATTCCTCCGCAGTGAAGGAGAAGTGAATTGCCTGACTGGTAAACTTAGAAGTATTTTTGAGGTGTAGTGTTAGGAGGCCCACATGATTTAAATGTAAGCCACATTCCCCCAAATCAGCTTTAATTAGCTCTACAAACAGTGGTGATGGCTGCTTAAATCTTAGGTTTAGCTCTCCGTTGGTTCTGAACCTGGGTAGCGGGGAAGAGGGCCCTCTATTCAATGCACACTCAAGCACAGACAAGACTAGAGACTTCAGCACATTCAGTGACATGACTATGGCCCCTCTTAGGTCTGTGTCTCCCTCAATTTGCTTTGTCCCACCTGCCCTAGGCCTCTCAGACTGACACTGCCACCACCCAACTTTCATACCAGAAAGAATGATAGACACATAGTGCTGATCCTTTCTTGCCTTCCTCCTGAAGGAAGTACTTGTACACCTCTGTGTCTCCTACAGACCTAGCATGGTTCTGAGTATGTGGAGCTCTGATAAAGAATGAGAAGACCAAGTTTAAGCCCCACTCTGCCCCTTCCCACTCTATGTGAAGTCATGCACATCACTTCACCAGTTTGGGTCAATGTTTCCTTATCTTATTTGTTCATTTTAAGTGACATTATATTAGATTTTAAATGAGCAAGAAGTTCATCCTTTCATCAATGTGGTAAAAATGAAATGGTCAAGATCTCTAAAGCTTGCTTACAGAGCTCTATATTTTTCAGATGTGCTTATGATGTCATCCCATCTAGATGTAAACTCCTATTTCCCACAAGTGTTCAGATAAAGGACTTGGAACCTAGGAGTTCACAGAAAATTATGTCACTGCCAAATTCCTGTTTAAATGTACCAGAAATTTTCTAGAATTTGCCCATTGCTTTGCTACAGGATTTAACAAAATTTTATTATAGTGTTACCTGAAATACAATCAATTTGCTGATTGTAAAGCAATGCCATTCATGGTTTTCTCAAGGAGAGACTGGCAAAAACTAAAGGCCCACAGGCCAAATACTGTCTACTGCCTATTTTTGTAAATGAAATTTAAGGAACACAATCACATTCACTTGTGCACATATTATCTGTGGCTGCTTTCACACTACAACTGCAGCATAGAGTAGTTGCAACAGACACTATGTGCCTACAGAGCCTAAAAGAGTTACTCTCTGGTGTTAAACCTCATTCGAAAGAATCTGTTAGTTACTCTTACTTGATCAAATTATGCTTCATGAATGTCTTTAACATATGATCAAGTGACAACAAAAATGTGGCTCGTCCTGCTTTTCTTCTCAACCTACAAGAGAAGAAATTTGTCTAGATGGTTTCCAACATAGGCATCAATCAATACTGATTCTCAGCCAATGAGTAGTTTCCTTCATGAGGATTTCAGAGGGATGTTTTTTGGTTTGTTTGTTTTTATTATTTTGTTTCATATTTAAAGACACATTTCTCTTTTTTTAATTGAAGTATAGTTGATACAAATGTTACATTAGTTTCAGGTGTACACCAGCAATTTGACAAATTTCTATATTATGCTATGTTCACCACAAAAATGGTCACCATCTGTCACCATACAATGTGATTATAATACCACTGACTATATTCTCTGTGGTGTACCTTTCATCCCAGTGACTTACTCATTCCATTATTAAAAGGTTCTATTTTCCACTCCCCTTCACCCGTTTTGCCCATTCTCCTCCTCCCCTCCCCTCTGGCAACCATCAATTTGTTTCCTTCATGAGGTTGGATTCCTCCTGAATATTTGAGACATCTGTACCTCTTATGAGATGGGAGCAGCATTGGCAAGGCATATCAGGAGATTCAAGTTCCTGCCCCCTCTTTGCCCCTAATTCTTGGTGCTTTCCTTCTGTAAAATGAGGAGGTTGGATGAAGTTTCCTTAGAGCAGATAATCATGATCCAGTATGTAAAGTGCCTCCTAGAAGGCCACAATGGCTCCTATGAAAGCCCAGGGAATGGTATCACCCCTGGATTTACAGAGGAGAGACTCCAAGAAAGCTTCTTGGAGGAAGTGATGCCTGATCTGAGTTTTGAAGAATAAGGGAGAATTCATGCTGCTGGAGAACGGACTGGCCCATTGAAGCAAAAATGCATCTTATGGAAGCCATCGTTTTATTTGGCTAATTGGGAAATGTCATCTGCTTCAACATCTAAACCCCAGGAAAGATCTAAACTCAAACAGACTCTACTGTGCACACTACACTGTGCTTCTGGATGGATACATGTCAGGAAAAGCCACACTGCAAGCAACCTTTCACAATATAGTCACGTGTGTGTGTGTGTGTGTGTGTGTGTGCACGTGTGTGTGTGAAAATAGCCTTCTTTTCCTTTTTCAGCTAAATACCAAAGTCACATCCAAGGCTTGAAACAGACATTAAATCCCACAGGCATAGGGATATGCCTCTGATTATGCACAGGAGACAAAGGCTTCTTGGAAACATGATGATTAAACAGAGAGTGTGAGCAAAGTCTGTAGGCAAGGTCAACAGAGATAACTCTGACTTCAAAACAACTTTGACAGTGGGATTAGGCAATGTGCTTACACAGCAATCATTTCATGTGTCTCGACCATCTAAACATTCACAACAATAGATTCCAAAGGGAGAAGTGTTATCTCAGTTGACTGAGCCATGCAATCTCAGCAGTGATTTCCAAGTAATCGCTGGCTCTCCTACAATCCTAACTGCCTGTACTAACGTCAGAGGTAGAATCCACTCACACATTCCACAAATTAAGTGAGTACCGACTATCTAACAGCACTTTTCTATACACTGGAGACACAGTCATGAATAAATAAGACAAAAATCCTTGCTGCTGAGGAACTTACATTCTAGTGTATCCCCTTTGTATGGAGAAAAATGCAAAGAGTTTTAACTTCTATTCAATAGAATATATTGCTGTTCTGAATACCCCTGAAAGGACAGTTTGCAAAAGAGTCAAAGCCACACCTGAGCCAGCCTCCCTCCTGAGCCCCGGTCCCTTCATCTTAGTTTCCATATCACAGCCATTAACAGAACTGAGTAGAGTCAAGGCAGCCTGATGCTTTCTCCTGAATGTACCTTCATTGTCAAGCCATGTGACTCCTAAACCCTCAACACAAAAATGTTCATAGGCTTTGAACCACCTCTGGGAATCTTGACTGACAAAACTCCTATGTTCTGAAAAGAATGTAGGTTGCAAAGATGTACATCATAGCTTTCACCTAGCTTCACCCTTGTTAAAAAAAAAAAAAATGGGGGGGCAAATTAAATGTCCAACAATAAATTAATGGATAGGTAAATTCTTGTTTTTACATGAGGTGAAATCACAAGCGGCCATGAAGATTGTATTTACAAACATTCTATGATAATGAGGGAAAAATCTTATTATAAAATGTTAGGTTATCAAGCAGCACAAAATCTATTTATATTCAATATAGCAAACCTGTGTCAAAATCTACTAAGAAAAATAAAAGCCTTGCTAGAAATGTTCTAAAACATTAACCACTGATGCAGTTAGGTATTGAAATTATGGGTGTTTTCCTATTTTTTCTATTTCCCATTTTTTTCTTTAGTGAACATTTATTATTTTCAGAATTTAAAAAATGATCATTTTAAGCTTAAAAGGGTCTTTAAAAGGTAAGGACAAGGCAGCAAGAAGGATAGAAGCATTTATGGTGGTAGTGAAGAGCCTGACAACTGAATTCAAACCCCCTGAGTCTGAACCATGACTCCCCAAATTAGTGTGTGACCTTGGGCAAATGACTTAGCCTTTTCTTCCCCCAGTTTCTCACTTGCAAAATGGGGGTGAAAATAGTGCCCATCTACATAGGTTGGATGAGGATTAGTAGATAATTCACAAAGAGTGTTCGGCAGAGTATAACACCTCATAAGCACTCAAAACTGACAGCAGATCCAGGACTCCAGCGGCCTCAAAGAAAGAGTTCACACAAGGGGAAGGTGGGCAAACATCACATCTTCACACCTCAAGGACCACTAACTCAGAGCTGTGTTTTCAGTGGGCAATTTTCCCTGAGTCAGAATCCATCCCCAAATCCTTTACTTATATTTTAAATCTTCCCCTGAGGAAAATGGACAGTATGTCGATGCTCATTTTATGGATAATTAATTCCTTGGTTTCTTTTCTTTTTTTTTTTTTAATGTACTGGTCATCATTTATTGTGCAAAGTGACTTTTAATTTTAAAAACAAGTCTAAAAATCACGTTAATAGGACTCTCAGAGAACACTAATCATTACCTTAAGATGAAATGACCTCAAAAAAATACTGTTTATGGTGCTAACAGACAGTTGTTAATTTGAAGATAAAAGCCATGATTCACGTTGTAGAATCCTATTTTTTGGTCAAATGTCAGTTCCAAAAACAGTGAAATGAAAAGACGGTCTCTCTCTCTTTTTTTTTCTGTACACATGAAACCATTTAAATTTGGGCAAAATGATGCGGTTGTTTATTAAGCCTGCACCTTGTCGACAACAGACTTGTAAATATTTGCCCAAGGGACACCCATTTCTGAAATTTTAGTTCTTAGTTCTTGTTGCTTGCCAATCCTCCTCTTTTTAAAAGAATGAGAATTGAGTTTCGATTGTATGAACATTAAATCTTGACCAATAATAAAAGATCCAGAGGATAAGATAGGTTAAACTTTGTCTCTCTACAGCTCCTGATCCAAAAACCGAGGCACCCTTATGGAAAAGAATTGTGCCTTCCAGCTTCCAGAGGCTTTTTTTACCCTAAATACTAAGGTAAATTTCCTTGAAAATAAGGCTGTGCTTGTGTTCAAGTTCTTGATTTGGTTTGGCAACTTTTCTCGGTCGCGGACTCTGCTTTCTTCTTGCATGGACTGTCTGCCTGCTTAACGTGCTGAAAACGTCTTGAACGGTGGAGCTTCACGGACTTCGCGTTTCATTGAAACGGTGGAGTTTCATGGACTTAGATTGGAATCTGGCCGGGCATTAGCTGCATCTTCTTTCTTGAGTCCCTTAACCTTACTCAGCACCGGCTTCTTTGTCTATAGAGGAGGCATAATTAATCACAGATCTCGCCAGGTTACAATGGGGACAGGAGAGACAACAGATGCTAAGGACGGGGCGCGACATCCAACTTACTCAGGTGCTCTTTCCCTCCGGAGGGAATCTGTTTTGAGTGTCTGCGGTCCGTGTCTGAATCCCGGAAGCCTCTGGTTTGTGTCCTGTCTTTCCTTAGACCAGAAGGCAAAGTTGCCCTGAATTTGGGATTCTTGATTTAGGAGAACATTTGAGCTCTAAATTCACTTAGACTCATTCACGCTTAAGTCCAGGGTAACTGGCCAGGTAGATAGAGGAGTCGGTGGCGAGCGCAGTCTCTTGGCGCTGAGAAGTGGGGTTCCCGCTCGGGCCAACGGGGTTCCCATCACATTCTCTCCCCCATCGTGGAAGCCCGGGTCAGGCTCTGCCCACCTCCCGCCTCAGACCCGCGAGGATGAAGTTATCGGCCCCTCTGAGCACGGCTTCCTCCAGGAGATGCCAGGACGCAGACTGGCTCACGACCCCAGGACCCGCNCACGGTGGCGGGCGGGCCGGGGAGAGCGCTTGGCTGCCCGGCCAGGATCCCTACCGGCACCGCGAAGGACGGCAGCTCCTGCAGAAACCAGGCTGCGCGGGCGGGCAGGTGGGGCCCGGC
>NW_027531626.1:51371-191612 GCF_008692635.1 Crocuta crocuta
GGTGGCCGCTGCCCGCGCAGAGGCGAGCGCGGTCTCACTGCCCCTTTATGGGGCGAGAGACGCCACCCTGCGTCCGCCCCTTCGGCCTTGGCCCCCGCCCCTCCATCCTGCTTTGTGCTTGGCGCGGCCAGCCCTGGCTCGGCTCAGTATCCGTGCCCTTTTCGCAGGGCTGGCGCTTGGGGAGGCAGCCGGGGAGGAGGGGAGGACGAAGGGGCCCAAAACGCGTCCTGGCCCCCGCCCCCGCCACCCGCCTGGGACCTGCCCGCGTCCGCGCCTCCGCCCGCGCGCCCACCTCTCCACCACCTGCTTTAGATTGCCTTCGAAGACCCGTTCTTCACCCATCACCCTCTGACGCTGACGCTCCCAAGACCAGGAAATCAGAAGAGAAAACCGCAGGGACGATTTAGCCGGACTCGTTCTCGCGTCCCAACACACCTCTGTTGCGCAGCCACGCATCCCTCCACCCTCAGACCACGCAAGGCAGGATCTCTCCAACCCCTCCGCTTCCCTTCGCTCTTACACTCCCTGACCGTTCCCACCCTGCAGCCTTCTTCCCACCCCGGGCCGGATACCCAGGCACTTCCCGCGCCCGCCAGCGCTTCGTCGCCACTCTCAGCATCAGAGTCCCCTCTTCCCCTCCGCACCTCCAGGGCCCTCGTTGCTCCGCGGTTTCTCTCTGCTTTGCTGGGTGCGCCCCTGGGTTAAAGAGGCGCGCGTCCCCGAGCACGGACGCGTAAGCGAGGATTGCGGCCAGGAGTAGCGAGGGATCCAGTCGGTCCGCCCTCGCTTCTCCTCCACCCCGGGATCCCTGCCGCTGCCCGGACTCAGGCTAAAGTCTAGGGCTTCTGCCGCGGGACGACGCCCTCGGCCCGGTCCTGGAGAGGATGAGTCGGGTTCCGTACGGTGGTGCCCCTGGAGATGCTACTGTGCTCTGAACATTCAGACGTGGTTCTTTCTTCCTCTATTTTCCACCATCCTCTCATCCTTCACCCGCTTCGTTCATTATCTACTTCCTCTTCCCTGCTCTGATTTAAAATCCACAACCTCCTTGGCCTCCCTCCTCCTGTGTTTTATGCCCCTTTTCGTGTTTTGCGCCTTTCTTTGACTTGGCTTCCTGCAGGTTGGGCTTCTCTGCCCAAGTGCTATTTACCTCACTCTTCTCCATTTCCTTGTCCTACCCCTAACAGGGATTACTTTATCTTTGGTATTAATTTTCTTTGGTCCCTATTTCCCTATTTCAGTCTCTAGCCCAGCCTTCCCCCTCCCCTCCCCCTTCCTTGGCTCTTTCTTCATCCTTCTCTCTTCATGCTTCATCCTTCACTGCCTCTCAGGAGCCCCAGTCAGTATTCCCCCATCCAGTCCTGCCCTCTCCTACTGGCTGTTCCAAGGAAAGGCACACTGTCCCATCTGCCCTGTTTGAGGGTGCTTCCTGATACCTGAGATACTTTCCAAAGTATCTCATCTGTTTGAGGAGAACCCCATCTTACAGATCTAGGAACTCTGATAAACCCTGAGCAAGAAGAACACACACCAACTCACAGCCAGCAATCAAATTGCCCAGAACCAGTGATAAAGAGGAAAATCTTTAAACAAGCCAAGAAAAAAAAAAAAAGACCTAGAGAACCTAGAAGGACAAAGGTAATAAGTACAACAGATTTCTCAGACACTATGCAAACCAGAAGAAAATGGGTAATACGTTTAAAGTCCTGGGGAAAAAATTATCAACCAAGAACTTCACATCTAATGAAAATAGCCTTTAAAAATGGAAGTGAGTTGGTTTCCAGACATGATGGACTAAGACTACCAGACAGACAGACAGACACGCATTAGCGTGCACGCGCATGCACACACGCACACACACACACACACCCCCACAGCAGAAAGTGATGACAAAATCTGGGAGGGAAAAAAACCTATCTAAAGTTGCTAGAGAGTGAACAGCAGCGAACAGATGCTCATGGGGAAATCACCTTCACATGGAGGGGGACATGGACAGCTATAGCCATAAGTTCCTCTTTGTTGAGACTTTTAGCCTGGGCTAAGGGCAGCCTGAATAACGCACACAGCAGCAGCAGAGATATATGTGAAAAAACCTATCAGAGTCCTAAAACAGAAAGAGCCAGAGAGGGGAATCCCCCAGTTCTGCCTCCCCATATCCCTGGATGACTCCTGAACACACATTATAGAAGAGACCCAAAGCAAATCGGCTCAGACAAAAGTTCTGAACAGACACAAGAAACAAAGTTTGAGGTTCAGTCCCAGCCAACAAAATCACCAGCTGCAACAAATGAAATAATATTCATAAGAGAAAAAATATAACCCATCATCTCTACTCTTTAACATGCATAATGTCCCAGAATACCTGACATGGGAAGAATCAGTTCAATGAAACACATTTATTTTCAAGAGAAATAAAAATCAATCAAATCCAGTACAATGAAGAACCAAACCTTAGAATTAGCAGACAGGGATTTTAAAGTAGCTATTATAATTGTAATAGTTTGCTAGGGTTGCTATAACAAGTATCACAAATTTGATGGCTTAAACAACAGGAGTTTATTGCCTCAGAGTTCTGGAGTCTAGAAGTCTAAGATCAAGGTGTCAGCAAGGTTATTTCCTTTGAGGGCAGTGAGAGATAATCTGTTCCATGCCTTTCCTCTAGCTTCTGCTGGTTCACTGGAAATCTTTGGCACTTCTTGGCATGTAGAAACTTCATTCCAGTCTCTACCTGACTCTTCACATAGCCTTCACCCTGTGTGTCTTTATCTGTGTCCAAATTTCTCCTTTTTATAAGGATACCATTCATATTGGATTAACGGCCCACCTCACTCCAGTATGATCTCATCTTAACTAATTATATCTTCCATGATCCTATTTCCAAATATGATCACATTCTTATGTACTTGGGGTTAGAACTTCAACAAAGAAGTTTTGAAGGAGACACAATTTAACCAACAGCAGGAATTAACCTTAGTAAAGTATAAAACAAAACATACTTTTAATGCATGAAATCACAGTGTAGAAATGGGAAATGGTAAGATATTGAAAAGTTTTTTAAGGATGGAAATTCTAGAACCAAAAATACAATTTATGAAAAAAAAACTTTGGGATAGCCATAACAGCTGAACAAAGACAGAAGGAAGAATAAGCAAACTCGAAGATAGATTTTTTGATAAAAGGCAGACATTTACAGATTCAGTTTATTCAGTGAGCACTAAGCAGAAAAACAAAAAGCCCATGATTAACCAAATCATATTTAAGTTATTGGAAATCAAAGATAAAGAACACAACTTAAAAGCAACAATAGAAAAGTATCACATTATATTCAGGAAGACAATAGTATGATTAATAGCTAACTTCTTATCAGAAAACACGTGAATCAGAAGTGAGTAACATCTTTAAGATACTGAAAGAAAAAATCTCTGCCCATAATTCTATCTATATCCAGCAAAAGTATTATTCAATAATGAAGGTGAAATATGGATAATTTCAGAAAAAGACTATGAACATTCATAACTTCAGTACAATAAGTGGTAAAGTTCTTGTGGCTGAAGAGAAATGATAACTGATAAAAAAATATGAAGGATGGTGAAATATGAGTTTATAAATTTGCAAGATTTCTTATTTTTTTAAGTGAAGCAGTAAAACCATAACTATACCATGATAGTTAGAAATGCATGTAGGAATCCATAGGGCAACCCTATAAAAAATTAAATAAAAAATAACTACTGTGTATAAGACTGAATGTTAACTAGACTTACTATGGTGATCATTTCACAATACATACAAATATTGAAGCCTTATGTTGTACACCTGAAATTGATACATTGTTACATGTCAATTATACCTCAATTTAAAAAAAGAACTATAAAATGAACAATAAAATTAAATAAAAATCTAAAAAAATAAGCAAATAACTCAAAATTAGGGGACAGGAAGAGGATAATAAGAACAAAACACAGAAGAGTTGAATGGTTGGAACACCTTGGAAAGGCAAAACTAAAACTATATCTATTCAGAAATGACATGATCTTGAATATAAAACACTAAGGAACCTACCAAAAAACTATTAGAACAAATAAGCGAGTACAGCAAAATTACAAGATGCAGGGTCCATATACAAATATCAGTTGAAACTAGCAATGAGAATCTGAAATGAGATTACAAAACAATCCATATACACACCAACCCCCCCCCACATATTTAGTAAGTTTAACAAAAAAAAAGAGTAAGACTTATGTACTGAAAATATTGTTGAAGGAAATTATATTGTTAAGATGTCATACACCCTGCTGTAGACTGAATTGTGTTCCCCTAAAATTCATATGTTGAAGCCTTAACCCCCAATATGACTGTATCTATTTCTGAATTTAGGGTCTTTAAGAGGTAATTTTTAAAAATATTTATTTGTTTATTTTGAGAGAGAGAGGGGAAGAAGGAGGAGGAGGAGGAGGAGAAGGAAGAGGAGGAGGAGGAGGAAAAGAGAAGAAGAAGAGAAGGAGGAGAAGGAGAAAAAAGAAGGAGGAGGAGGAGGAAAGAAGAAGGAGAAGAAGGAGAAGAAGAAGAAGAAGGAGAAGAAGAAGAAGAAGAAGAAGAAGAAGAAGAAGGAGGAGGAGGAGGNGGGGGGAGGGGGGAAGGAAAAGGGCAGAGAGAGAGGGAGAGAGAGAAACCCAAGTGGACTCTGCATGGTCAATGCAGAGTCCAACGCAGGGCAAAGCTCAGTCTAATCAACCGTGAGATCATGACCTGAGCCAAAATCAAGAGTCTGATCCCAGGTGCCCTTAGGGTCTTTAGGAGGTAATTAAGGTCCAATGAGGTCATAATGATGGACTCTAATCAGATAAAGGACTGTAGCCTTGTGAGAAGATCTCTCCCCGCACCCCCACTCTTTTCAATATGAAGAAACACTGAGAAGGTAGCCATCTGTGACCCAAGGAGAGAGCTCTCACCAGACACGTACCTTCCTAGTACTTTGATCTTAGACTTTTCGTCTCCGGAATTGTGAGAATAAATTTAGGTTTAAGCCACCTAGTCCATGGTATTTTGTTATGGCAGCCTGAGCAAGCTATGAACCTCCAAACAGGTCTTCATATTCATTTAAATTCCTATCAAAATCCCAGATGACTTTTCAGAAAGGGAAAAGTTATTCCTAAAGTTCATATGCAAATGCAAGGGGCCCAGAATAGACAAAACAATCTTTAAAAAAAAAGGAAAAATTGAAGGACTTAAACATTCTGATTTCTAAACTTATTGCAAAGAAACAGTAATCAAGACAGTGTGGTACCAGCATAAGAATAGACATATAGATCAATGGAATACAATTTAATTTAGAGTCCAGATATATAAACTCATACAACTATGATACACTGATTTTCAATGAGACTTCCAAGATCATTCAATGGGGAAAGAATAGCCTTTTACGAAAAATGGTGTTGGTACAAATAAATAGCCCCATGCAGAAGAAGGATGGCTCTGTGGTTGGCAGAGGGGAAGCCCTGAGTTGTCTTTGTTCCTCCACCTTATTTTGCATAAACTAATTCAGTTCAAAATAAAAATGCTAGGAAGTGTAATTGGAACTATAGGTCAAAGCTGTGTTCTCCAAAGCTTTACAAAACTTTATGAAACTGATATTTTGATGTTTGTTGTTATTGGCGTTTTTTTGTTTGTTTGTTTTGTATGAAAGAGCAATTTTTTAAAGGTCAGTTCCAAAAATAAATATATTCCACTAAGAGATGAATGGAATAAAAATCTAAATTTTCAGATTCAAAGGTTCTTATTTATATAACAGCAAATTTCATCTTATCTGCTTGGAGAACTCCTAATCATTCTTCAAAACCCAGTTCAAATTTACCTCTCCAAAGAAGCTTTGCCAGGAAGAATTAATCATTCCCTATTCTGTTTCCATGATACTTTCTACATGTCTTACCATATCATTTTCCCCAGTTTTCACAAGTTTCTCTCTTTTTTTATTTTATTTGTTTTTAGTGTTTATTTTTTGAGAGAGATACTGTGTGAGCAGGGGAGGTACAGAGAGAGAGGAATCTGCAGTAGGCTCCAGGCTCCAAGCTATCAGCACAGAGCCTGATGCGGGGCTTCAACCCACAAGCTGTGAGATCATGACCTGAGCCGAAGTCAGCCGCCCAAATGACTGAGCCACCCAGGTACCCCATTTCTCTCTCTCTCTCTCTTTTTTTTTTACTTGAAAGGTTTATTTACTTTTCTTTCTCCAAATTTTTATTTAAATTCCAGTTAGCTAACATACAATGTAATATTAGTTTTAGGGATAGAATTTAGAGATTTATCACATAACACCCAGTGCTCACCACATGTGTCCTTAATCCCCATCACCCGTTTAGCCCATCCCCCCCCTCCCCACCTACCTCTGGTAACACTCAGTTTGCTCACTATGCTTAAGAGTCTGTTTCCTGGTTTGCCTCTCTTTTTTTCCCTCCTATGTTCATCCATTTTGTTTCTTAAATTCCACATATGAGTGAAGTCATACAGTATTTGGTTTTTTTCTGATTTTGACTTATTTCACTTACTCTCTAGCTCCATCCACATCATTGCAAATGACAATATTTCATTTGTTATTGCTAAGTAATATTCCATCACACACATACATACACACACACACACACATACATACATATACACATACAGTACTACCTTGGATTGAGAGTAATTTGTTCTGTGAGTGTTCCATAAGACCACCAAACATTTCTAATAAATTTTAACATTATAAACGACTGATGTCTTACAATACAAGTAGTACGTGACACTGAACGACACACATCACATGATCACAACAGAGCCAGTGGTCCTTCTCTAATGCACATGCTGCAGATTGTGGGTGATTGTCTCCCATGCTCAATGCTCAGTCTGAGGCCATGGAGTTTGGTAGAAATCAGTGATTCTTCAGAACATTGGAAGGTGCCACAATTGGCACTAGTGTATTTTTTGTCCCTTCAAAGCACCTATGGAAACTCCTTTGCTTTTCCATACAAGAGTAAACTTAGGAATGCTTAGCTTCATTCTAGGTCAGGCTGCCTGCAGATATAGACCCTTTCCTTTGGAGCCTTAGTGCCAGTTACATTAAATACAGTATATGATAAGAGTTTATTCATGCTGTACTATAGTCAACATCGTTAGTGATAGTGAAAATCGTCCTACATAATAACCCTCCTCTCTCTTGTCCCCCTCACACCAGCTATGAAGGTTTTCAAAGGTAAATGCAAGTTAATTTGTTTATTCTTCTTTATATTGTGTATTTTCTTTATTATTTTGTATTATATTACAATATTGGTATAATTTTTATATGAATATTTTTGGGTTGTGGAACAAATCATCTGAGTTTCCATCATTTTTTATGGGAAATTTGCTTTGACATACAAGTGCTTTGGATTACAAGCAGTTTCTGGAACATATTATGTTCACAAACCAAGGTTTATGTATATATATATATATATATATATCACAACTTCTTTATCCATTCATCAATTGATGGACATTTGGACTCTTTCCATAATTTGGCTATTGTTGGTAATGCTGCTATAAACATCGGGGTGCGTGTATCCCTTTGAGTCAGTATTTTTATATGCTTTGGAAAGTAAATACCTAGTAGTGCCATTGTTGGATCATAGGGTAGTTCTATTTTTAAATTTTTGAGACACCTCTATACTGTGTTCCAGAGTGGCTGCACCAGTTTGCATTCCCACCAATAGTGTAAGAGAGTTCCTCTATGCATCCTCACCAACACCTGTTGTTTCCTTCTGTTTCCTTCGTTCTGACAGGTTGAGGTGATAATCTCATTGAGTTTTGATTTGTATTTCCCTGATGATGAGTGATGTTGAGCATCTTGTCATGTTTCTCTTAGCCTCTGGATGTTTTCTTTGGAAAAATGTCTGTTTATGTCTTCTGCCCATTTTTTAAATGGGTTATTTGTATTTTGGGTGTTGAGTTTGATAAGTTCTTTAGAGATTTTGGATGCTAACTTTTATCAGATATGTCATTGCAAATATCTTCTCCCATGCCATGGGTTGTCTTTTAGTTTTGTTTATTGTTTCCTTTGCTATGCAGAAGCTTTTTATTTTGATAAAATTCTAATAGTTTAAATTTTTGCTTTTGTTTCCCTTACCTCAGGAGATATATCTAGTAATAAGTTGCTATAGCTGATGTCAAAAAAGTTACTGCCTGTGTTCTCCTCTAGGATTTTGATGGTTTTGGGGCACCTGGGTGGCTTAGTCGGTTGAGCGTCCGACTTTCGCTTAGGTCATGATCTCGCGGTTCGTGGGTTCGAGCCCCGCGTCGGGCTCTGTGCTGACTGCCAGCTCAGAGCCTGGAGCCTGTTTTAGAGTCTGTGACTCCCTCTCTCTCTGACCCTCCCCTGCTCACACTGTCTCTCTCTCTCTCTCCTAGAAATAAATTAAAAAAAAAAACATTAAAAAAAAGGATTTTGATGGTTTCCTATCTCACATTTAGGTCTTTCATCATTTTGAATTTATTTTTGTGTATGGTGTAAGAAAATGATCAGTTTTTTTCCCCCAAAGCAATCTACACATTTAAGGCAATCCTTATCAAAATGCCACCAGCATTTTTCACAGAGCTAGAACAAACTATCCTAAAATTTGTATGGAACCACAAAAGACCCCAAATAGTCAAAGCAATCTTGAAAAAGAAATGAAAAGCAGAAGACATTACAATTCTGGACCTCAAGTTTTAGTACAAAGCTGTAGTGATCAAGACAGTATAGTGATGGCACAAAAACAGACACATAGATCAATGGAACAGAAAAGAAAACCCAGAAATGAACCCACAACTATATGGTCAATTAATCTTTGACAAAGCAGGAAAGAATACCCAGTGGTAAAAAGACAGTCTCTTCAACAAATGGTGTGAGAGAAACTGGACAGCAACAGGCAAAAGAGTTTTCACAAGTTTCTGTTTACATGGCTATTTCCCCTGAAGAAGGTAAGCCCTTTGACGGCAGTATTCCATTATTGTTAAGATAAAAGGCTTAAAGTCCAAATCTTGGCTCTTTTCTCTACTGTTAATTGCTGTATAACCTTGAACATCAGACTTAAACTCTCTGACACTGATTTTCTACATCAATAAAATGGGTATAATAATACTATAATGAACAATAGTTTTTAAGATATAAAATGACAGAGAGGTCCCTGGGTGGCTCAGTTGGTTGGGAGTCCAACTCTTGGTTCTGGCTCAGGTCATGAACCCAGTGGGATCAAGCCCCATGTTGAGCTTCACGCCAAGGGTGGAGTCTGCTTGAAATACTCTCTCTCTCCCCCTGCCCTTCTCCCCCTCATGCTCACACTCTCTCACTCTCTTTCTCTGTCTCAAAAAAATAAAAATTTTAAAATGATATAAAATGACAGAAACCTGACTCAAATTATCTTAATCAAAAGACAAAACAAAACAAAACTCTGTGTGCATATACTCATAAGTAGGGAATTCAAGAAGTGGCTACAAGGCAAGACTGGATCCCTGGGTCCAAACTTCGTTATTAGACCCTCCTACTTGTCATCAATTAACTCTGATTTCTTCTGCTTCATTTTCAGGAGGGGTGTTCTAGCAGCTCCAGATTTAGTCAGACCTTAGTTCTTACAATCTAAGTAGATTCCTCTATGAAGAAATCATTCCCCTAAGAGAATTCTACCCCTATTTAGGTCATATTCCTGGAAGAGGAACTGGATACTTTGAATGGGGTAATTTTGTGCCCATCCCATGGCCAGAAGGCATCCATTAATCTCATTTAACCTAAAGCTCACATGGTTATGTGTATATGTGTGCACACATATACAGGGCTGGGAGTTAGTCACAATTTACTACAAAAACTAATAGTACTCAAAGTACTTCAAGCTGAAAGGCCCATCTTGCGAGAAATTACAGAATTTTTGGAAGAGGCTTCAGTGGCTAAAGTCAAGACACTGGGCTGGGCTTCACATTCACCTCACCATTGACTCCATAGTCACACCATTACAAGTGACACACAGAGGTCAGCATCTTAGTGTGGCCCATGAAGTGAACATACACTGGAAAGTGGGTTCTTGCAGCTGTAAAGACTTAATTTCTGCAGGACTCCAAAAACCATCGCCAGGGGGCACCTGGGTGGCTCAGTCAGTTAAGTGTATGACTTCAGCTCAGGTCATGACCTCGCAGTTTGTGGGTTAGAGCCCCAGGTCTGGCTCTGTGCTGACAGCTCAAAGCCTGGAGCCTGCTTCAGATTCCGTGTCTCCCTCTCTCTCTGCCCCTCCCCTGCTCATGCACTGTCTCTCTCTGTCTCAAAAATCAATAAACATTAAAATTTTTTCAAAAACCATCACCAGGACAAATAGGCACACCTTCACCTCCCTTTGACATTCTAAGCCTCCTGGGAGTACATCTCACTAGCAGGAACTAAATCATGTCTAGAACCCAATTTATTACAAGGGAGTATTAGTCAGACTACTCCTTGTAATACAAGGAGCTCCTAGGATGGAGGGACATGGATACTGACTGCCAATAAATGACACTGAACACTGACAACCAAAAGTAATAGATAACTCGTTTTCAAGATCTATTTTAATGCATATTTCATAGTTTTACACTTGAGCAACTGACACATATGAACTAAAATTGCTCATTTTTCCCACATGCAAAGCTAAATTCTTACGTATTTTCAGTTTAGGGTAAGAATTCACATCTTAGTTCCCATGATTGTTGTTCTAGAGTAGCTAAAATTTGTTATAAACAAAAATATCAGAACCTCTATAACAACAACTTGAATTCATTCCTGAAAAATGTGCTAAGTTAAGAGATTTTACATGGGTAAGGATTCCATTAATCTCAATGAGAAAAGTCAAGATGAATTCCAAACCAAGATTCACCAAAAAAGTCAAATGAAAATTGAAGTAACTTCATATACATAATACATATAAATTTTTAAATGAATAAAGTTTGAACATAAAATGTAATTTAGACAAGGTTTGTTGTACTCACTAAAGAAGGCAAAGAGAACCTGAAAAGACATGGTAATTGATGTAGGAGCCTACAACAGAGTAATTCTTTAGAAGGTACATTTTTCCTTCTCCACCATTTTGTTTATATTTCAACCTTTTGGCGATTTGTGGTTAGCTTACATTAAAAATGCACTCAATGTAAAGAAAAACACAAATTGAACAAAATAAAGCCAAATATAAGAACATTTAGTAATACATGGAATCATGTACACATATCTGAGACTGAAAAACCATCTCACCCATACTTCTTCACTCTCCCTGCTTAGCATATACACAAAAACAAACCGTCTGGGCTCATCCAAACATGTTGTGCAATTCAAATCTGTTCCACATGCTATTTCCTGATTAGAAATTTTTCTGTCAAGTAAACGGATGAGTCTTTGCCTAAAATCATAATGTTGAAATATTACTTCTTAGCGCTTATTTAGTGTGCTTTATGGTGAAAATATATACAAAAAAGTATCCAAAATGTGGTCTACGTTTTCAATAGTGTGTCCCAAGGTCCTTAATTGAACAGTTGTTGTGTAAGCTAAGTCTGTCCTTGAAAAATTCAAAGCACATAATTTCAAGTAAATTTACTTGCAGTTAGAGAATTACCTTAGGCTTAGAGAATCACTTTAATAATTAAATGAATTAATGTATGTAAAGTACTGGGGACTGAGTCTGACACACAGCAAAAGATTTATTAATATTAGATAATATTGGTCTCAAATTATATTTTATTTATATTTTAAACTCATACAGTTCATATTGTGATGTTCCTTGCTCAATTTCAATTCAATTTAAAATCCTTACCGATGGAACTTATTTACACTAGGCTGGTTTGGGGGCAGGACAACAGAAAACAACATTGCCCCAACAGCGATCTATTAAGCACTGACTTATAAGCAATAGCAGTCTACCAGTGGGGAAAAGGCAAGAGTGTATAAAGAGATTCCCTCTGTGGTGCAGGCATACAGGAAAGGCTAAAAGCTGAGACTAGATCAGGAACATTGGTATAAACCTCACTTCCTCACATCCTAGTCTTCACCCAACACACAGGATACAGAGGGATTTGAAAACATCCTAGCCTTTACCCAACACACAGGATACAGAGGGATTTGAAAACAGTGGTGCACTAAAGGCAGCCATAGCAGCAACAATAGTCAAACCTCATTTTCTGAATAGACTTGCTCAACTCACAAACATGAATATCCAAGCAGAATAAAATATTCTTCTTATTTCCAGGCATAAATATTATTTGCCTCATTTCTAATGTTCTACTACAATGTCAAACATTCAACCAAAAAAATAAGAGATACAAAAAAGCAAGAAATAAACAACCCATGACAAGAGATAATGCAATCAACAGAGACAGACTCTGAGATAACTCAGATGTTGAACCTACCAGACAGAGAATTTAATGTAACTAATTAACATGCCAAAGTCGATAGTGGAAAAGGTGAACAATGTGAATGAATAGAAAATTTTCAGAAGAATGATGAGAAGTACAAGAAGTTAAATGGAATGCTACAAATAAAACACATGAAAATAGAAATGAAGAGTTGTTTTAATAGACTTATTAGTAGACTGGATTCTAAGAAAAAAATTATTGAGCTTGGACATAGACTTACATAAACATGTTATAGATGTAACAGTCTATTTTAAGCTGGTAACAATTTTTCTTCAATTGCATACGAAAGCTCTATGCTGTTACTTCTCCTCCTCTCACATTGATGCTCTTGATGTCACACTTTACACCTTTTTATATTGTGCATCCATTCACAAGTTATTATAGCTATAGTTACTTTTTTATACTATAATATATATACATACTACGATAAATATATACTAGAAAAACAAATATTTTAGGGATAAAAGAGATTTACGCACCATTACAGTATTAGGGTATTCTGAATTTGACTATATATTTAACTCTATCAGTGAGTTTTACACTTTCATATGTTTCTTATTGTTAATGAGTATCCTTTTGCTTCAACTTGAAGAATTCCTTTTAGCATCCCTTATAAGGCAGATCTAGTGGCAATGGACTCCCTTCACTGTTGTTTCTCTGGAAATGTCCTTATTCCTCTGTCATTTGTGAAGGATAGTTTTACCAGGTATAGTATTATTGGCTGGCAGATTTTTTACTTTCAGCACTTTGAATATATCATCCCATTCCCTCATGGCCTGTAAGATTTCTGCAGAGAATTCCACAGATAGCCTGAAAGGGGTACCCTTGTACATGAGGAGTCATTTTTCTCCTGCTTTTTCAAAATTCTCTATCTTTGACTTTTAACATTTTTCTTATAATGTGTCTCAGAGTAATCATCTTTGGGTTGTCCTTGCTCAGGGTCCTTTGAGCCTCCTGGGCCTGGATAGCTCTTCTAAGATTTATGATTTCTCTTCTAAGATTCTCATGATGCAAATGTTAATTTGCTTGATAATGTCCTATAATTAACATAGGCTTTCTTTGCTCTTTATCATTCCTTTTTCTTTTTGTTCCTCTAAGTGGCTACTTTCAAATGATCTGACCTTGAGCTTGCTGATTCTTTCTTCTACATGATTATGTCTGTTGTTGAAGCATTCCATTAAATTTTTCAATTCTGTCATTGTATTCTTCAGCTACAGGATTTCCGTTTGGTTGTTTTTTATTTTTGTTTTTGTTTTTATGGTTTCTACTTCTTCATCAACGCTCTAATTTTGTCCATGCGTTGTTTTCTTGGTTTTACTTAGTTGTCTATCTGCACTGTTGCATTTCACTGAGTTTCTTTAAGATTTTTATTTTTAACTATTTGTTAGGCAAATCATAGATCTCCACTTGTTTCGGGTCAGTTATTGGAGTTTCATTAATTTCTTTTGGTGGTGTCATATTTGTCTGATTCTTCATGATCATGAGCAAACACTTCATGAACAAACATCTCAAATTTCATGATCATGAGCAAAGAACTCTTCCAGTTTTTACAGACTGGTATCAACAGGTATTGACGGACTCCTTTCTATTCTCTAGGCTGATAGGATTACCTCTAGAATCACAGTCATGCTGGTATGAAGCCAGTTTTGAAGTTGTCACTGGTCTGCATAGGTGCTGGGATCATTACCAGGAGGTTGGGGATGCTTGGATCCTGTCTGTCCCTGGGTGGATGAGACTGCTTCCAGTACCTTGTTCAGTAGGATGGTGCTTGGACAAAGGTCCACAGTTGGATTCTGAGACAGTGGGCCTATTATCAGCTATGTAGACAAGTGTGGTTCCAACCAGGTCCCCAGAAGAGCTCCTGCCTTGTCAGTGGATGGGTCCCTGGATGAGAAGGACTGGCCCTGAACCATGGCTGAGAAGGTCTGTAATAAAATCCCAGAGTTGTTTCAGATATCATAGTCAAGACTGAGATCTGCAGACCTGGCTCTGGATAGGTGTGTCTCCCATCAGGAGACATGGAAGGCTGGACTGCCCCCTGACCATGGCTGAAGTGGTTGAAGTGGTTGGAGCCATGTATAGAGATGTTTCAGGATCTCATGAGTTACAGACTCCAGTGCCTTCCACCAGATCCCTATGCCAGCAGGACTGCTCATGGACTGTGGCTAGGAGGGCCTAAATCCAAGTATAGGGCCCTTTCAGAATCTACAGTCTGACCAAGTTTGGCATGTTTACTTCCAAGGTTTCCTAGACCATGGCCAACAGGGACTAGAGAGTGTTCATAGACCACTTCAGGGTCCACAGCTGGGGCCAAGGCCTGTATATGTATTGTCTAATGCCCAGGTCGGCATGACTCCTCCCTGGTCCCTAGGTGCATGGTGCTGGTGACAGGACCAAAGCCAAATGTGGCTGAAGCGGAGTTCTCAAGGGTACAGAACTGTTTTGAATCTGTAGTCAGAACCATGGTTGCCAAATCAGCCACCTGGGTGTGGGCCTGCCTTCTCAAAATGGCTCTCCTCAGCCTTAGACTGCCCTGGGGTTTTGCAGTCTCTGCCCTGGATCCCAAAGCTCCCACAAAGACACTCTTGTCCATGGATAGATGTCAAATTACCATTGTTGAGGGCGAATGTTAGTAAGGGATATCTTACTGGGCCATCTTGCTGATGTCATTCCAGAATTACTTCATTCTTTCTAACAAATGCTAAGGGTTTATTCCATGGATGTGCCTAACTTATGTACATGAAGACTTTCTGCCATTTTGCTATTACAAATAACCTTGGGTATTCATGTGTGCATATTACCTTGCACAAGTGTGAGTGTGCTTTTGTAGGATGAAGTAGAATTGGGCCAAACGGCGTATGCCTGTTTTGTTTTGCTAACAGTACCAAATTGCCCTCCTTACACGTTTTTAACAATCTATACTCCCTCCTCAGCAATATATGAAGATTATTCATTTTGAAGCTGATATGTGAGGACGGTTGAGTTGTCCACTATGTAAACTTAGCACATGTCAAACGCACCAACATAATAAAGGCATTAAAAAATGAGGAAAAAGGAGATCCAACATGGTGGAGAAGAAGGGGGAACTGAAGTTCCTTTGTCCCTCAAACACAACAGTATTGAGGCCAAACAACTTTGAATTTAAAGAGTCCAGGCTGCAGAGAGACAGAAACATCTCCAGAGCCCTAGGGGACAACCTGGCAGGCCATAGGTGCATGATGGCAAAATGGGAGAGTTAAAACAGGCAGCATAGGCACAGAGGAGAGGAATTCCCTTCTGCGGAGAGACAAAGGGAAGAGAAAAAGAGGCTGTGAAAGTGTAGGATTGTATCTGGACAAGAGAAAGGCCACGGACTAGGACTCACGTCCAATCTCTAACTGTGGGGCTTCCTCCTGACTGGGGCTGGCTGCCCAGTTTGTGCACCTAGGGAGGAGGAGAGCCAGCCCTGGGCTCAGTAACTAGTTCAGAAGAGCGGTCCATGGTGGGAGAAAGCAATCCCCTCTCTTGAGTGCTGTGGGAAGAAGGTATATAACCATTCAAAAGACAAAGGACCCTGCCTGTGCCCACCAGCCAGAGGCCATTTATCAGTGGCACAGAGTGGCACTTCCCCAGAACCTGGCACATGGAACAGGACCCTTTAAGACATCAGGGTTTAAATCCCAGCTGAGTGCCAGGGAGGCATGGGAGTTGGTGGAGTGGGAAAAACGTCCTCGTTTGCACCCAAGTGGCACTGGGAGGAGGTCCTCCATAGGTGGAGTGGAGTGGCACTTCCACAGAAAACAGGGTGTGTGGAGCAGGACGCTTTGGGACATCTGGGTTTGAATCCCAGACAAGCCCCAGGGAGGCCGGGAGACTGTGGATCACATAAAAAAGAGAAACAAAAACAAAAACAAAAATGGGTGCCTCGAGCCCGCACAGCGCTGTGAGGACTGCCTGAACAGAGTGGTTTGGGAGACTCAGTCTAGGGAGGAGAGACTGCGGCGTTGCCATTTTCCTCCCCATCGCAAACGAGTTGGGGCTTCATGGAATGGGCAGCAGGCCCACGGTGGAGGCAGGACCCGCCTACACTAAGCCATTTCCCTCCATGCCTGGTAACTGGTACCTACAGGAGTGAGATTGATGCTGACGAATCAGAGGCTCTGGAGGTGCTCCAGACCAGCCGTGCTACCGGTTCCAAGACATCGAGTGGTTCTGCTTCTTCTGATTTAATTCTTGGACAATTCTTATTATATATAACCTTTTTCTTCCTTTTCTCCTTCTTATTTCTTCCCTCCTCTAGCCTAGTTATTCTGGCTCTTGGTGTGTTTAAGCAAACATATTTAATCTATCCTTTTTATACCTGTTCTATATCTCCTTCTTACTCTCCTCTCCCTCTGGATTAAGTCGTATAGTTTCTCTGCCTGATCAATATTATTTTCTCTTCTGTTTCCCCACCCCTGTCCTTTCTCTCTTTGTATGGGATAAGGCCTCTTCCACTGATACTGCCCCCACCCCATTGGTTTTTTGTTGTTACTACTGTTTTTGTTTTTGGGGGGTTTGTTTTGTTTTGTTTTAATGTTTTTTGGGGGGGGTTGTTGTTGTTGTTGTTGTTTTCCCAGGGCTATCTCAATGAACAAATCAAAGCATGCCAGGTAGAGGATCCAAAACATCACTACAAGTAGGGAGATAAAGCAACCAGAGTCACAAAAATAGAGAGCAAGTAACACAGTCCAAAAAACACCTCCTGAAGGGCCAGGCCCTGGACAGTCTATGACCCTTCTTTATATAGTAGTGCTTGCAAGTGCAGGACAAATAACAAGTCTTTAAAACCCATAAGGGACAGAACACTAGCCAAAGTGACAAAATGGAAACATTCTCCTCAAAATAAATTCCAGGAAGAAATGATAGCTAAAGATTTGATCAAAAACAGATATAAACAATATAACTGAGCAGGAATTTAGAGTAATAGCCATAAGATTGATTGCTGAGTTTGAAAAAAGCATAAAAGACAGCAGAGAATCTATTGCTGCAGAGTTCAAGGAACTAAAAACTAGTCATGATGAATTAAAAAAATGTTGTAAATGAGGTGAAAAATAAACTCGAGGTGGTGACAGAGAGGATTGAACAGGTAGAGAGAAGAGTAAGTGAAATAGAAGATAAAATTATGGAAAAAGATGAAGCTGAGAAAAAAAAAGAGATTAAAAATATATTAGACCACAAGAGGAAAATTAGATAACTAAGTGACTCAATGAAATGTGATAATATCTGGGGCGCCTGGATGGTTCAGCCGGTTACGCTTCCGACTTTGGCTCAGGTATGATCTCACGGCTTGTGAGTTCAAGCCCTGTGTCAGGCTCTGTGCTGACAGCTCAGAGCCTGGAGCCTGCTTCAGGTTCTGTGTCTCCATCTCTCTGCTCCTGTCCCACTCATTCTCTCTCTCTCTCTCTCTCTCAAATAAATAAACATTAAACATTTTTACTTAAAAAAATTTTTTTAATGTAATAATATCTGTATCATAGGAGTTCCAGAAGAAGGAGAGAGAGAAAGAGGCTGAAAGTGTGATTGAACAAATCATAGCTGAGAACTACCCCAATCTGGGAAAGGAAACAGATACTGAAATCTAGGAGGCACAGAGAACTCCCTTCAGATGTAACAGGAATTGATCTCCTGCACAACATATCATAGTGAAACTGGCAAAATACAAAGATAAAGAGAGAATTCTGAAAGCAGCTAGGGATAAATGAGCTTTAACACACAAGGGTAGACACATAGGGGTAGTAGCAGACATATCTACCAAAATTTGGCAGGCCAGAAGAGTGGCAGGAAATATTCAGTGTGCTGAATAGAAAAGTATGCAGCCAAAAATCCTTTATCCAGCAAGGCTGTCATTCAGAATAGAAGGAGAGATAAATGTTTTCCCAGACAAACAAAAACTGAAGGAGTTCATCACCACTGAGCCAGGTCTACAAGAGATCCTAAGGGGGACTTTGGGAGTGGAACGTTGTAAAGACCAGAAAGGACCAGAGACATCACTAGAAGCATGAAACCTACAGATCACACAATGACACTAAATCCATCTCTTTCAATAATAACACTGACTGTAAATGGACTAAATACTCCAATCAAAAGATATAGGGTATCAGCATGGATGGAAAAAAAAAAAGACCCATTTATTTGCTGTTTATAAGAGACTCATTTAAAAATTTTTTAATGTTTTATTTATTTCTGAGAGAGAGAGAGAAACAACGTGAGCAGGAGAAGGTCAGAGAGAGAAGGAGATACAGAATTGGAAGCAGGCTCCAGGCTCAGAGCTGTCAGCGCAGAGCCCAACGCAGGACTCGAACCCACGAACTGTGTGATCATGACCTGAGCTGAAGTTGGACACTTAACCAACTGAGCCACCCAGGTGCCCCTAATTTTTTTTTAGGTTTTTAACGTTTTCTTTATTTCTGAGAGAGAGCGAGAGAGACAGCGTGTGCAGGGGAGGGAAGAGACGCATTTTAGACCTGAGGACACCTTTAGATTGAAAGTGAGGGATGGACTCCTACACTGTTGGTGGGAATTTAAACTGGTACAGCCCATCTGGAAAACAGTGTGGAGGTTCCTCAGGAAACTAACAATAGAACTCCCCTATGACCCAGCAATAGCACTGCTAGGAATTTACCCAAGGGATACAGAAATGCTGATGCATAGGAGCACATGTACCCCAATGTTCATAGCAGCACTCTCCACAATAGCTAAAACATGGAAAGAGCCTAAGTGTCCATCAACAGATGAATGGATCAAGAAGATGTGGTTTATCTATACCATGGAATACTACATGGCAATGAGAAACAATGAAATCTGGCCATGTGTAGCAACATGGATGGACCTTGAGGGTGTTACGCTGAGCGAAATAAGTCAGGCAGAGAAGGACAAATATCATATGTTTGCACGTATAGGAGGATTAGGAGGAACTTGACGGAGGAACAAGGGGGAGAAGAAGGGCGGAAATGGTGGGGGAAAGGGAGAGAAGCAAACCATGAGAGACTCTTGAATGCTGACAAAAACTGAGGACTGATGGATGTGGGGGGAGGGGGGATGGGCATGGAGGAGGACACTTGTGGGGATGAGCACTGAGTGTTATGTGGAAACTAATTTGACAATAAACTATTAAAAAAAAAAAGAAAGAAAGTGAGGGATGGAGAATCATCATGCTACTGGAAGTCAAAAGAAAGCTGGAGTAGTCATACTTGTGTAAGACAAACTAGATTTTAAACTAAAGGCTGTAACAAGAGATGAAGAAGGGCATTATATCATAATTTTCCATCAGAAAGAGCTAACAATTATAAGTATTTATGCATCCAACTCAGCAGCACCCAAATATATAAAACAATTAATCACAAACATAAGCAATCTTATTGATAAGACTATGGTAATTGCAGGGGACTTTAATACTCCACTTATAGCAATGGATAGATCATCCAGGCAGAAAATCGATAAAGAAACAATGGCCCTGTATAACTCACTGAACCAGATGGACTTGACAGATATATTCAGAACTTTTCATCCAAAAGTAGCAAAATACACATTCTTGGCTGCACATGGAACATTCTCCAAGATAGATCACATACTGGGTCATAAAACAGCTCTCAATAAATATAAAAGAATTGGGATCACACCATATACACTTTCAGATCACAATGTTATGAAACCTGAAATCAACCACAGGAAAAAGTGTGGAAAATCTCCAAATGCATGGAGGTTAAAGAACATCCTACTAAAGAATGAATGGGTCAACCAGGCAATTAAAGAAGAAATTAAAAATATATGGAAACAAATGAAAATGAAAACACAACAGTCCAAACCCTTAGGGATGCAGCAAAGGCAGTCCTAAGAGGAAAATACATTGCAATCCAGGCCTATCTCAAGAAACTAGAAAAATCTCAAATATAAAATCTAACAGCACACCTAAAAGAACTAGAAGCAGAATAGCAAAGAAACTCCAAAGATAGCAGAAGAGGAGAAATAATAAAGATCAGGGCATAAATAAGCAATAGAGAATAAAGAAAAACAGTATAACAGATCAATGAAACTAAGAGGTGGGTTTTTTTTGAAAAAATAAACAAAATGGATAAACCCCTAGCCAGATGTTTCAAAAAGAAAAGAGAGAGGACCCAAATAGATAAAATCACGAATGAAAATGGACTTACCACAACCAACCCCTCAGAAATACAAACAATTATCAGAGAATGATACTATGAAAAATTATATGCCAACAAACTGGACAACCTGGAAGGAATGGACAAATTCCTAGACACCCACACACTACCAAAACTCAAACTGGAAGAAATAGAAAATTCCCAGGGGAATTCTACCAGACATTTAAAGCAGAGCTAATACCTATCTTTCTCAAGATGTTCCAAAAGATAGAAATGGAAGGAAAACTTTCGGACTCATTCTCTGAAGTCAGAATTACCTTAATTCCCAAATCAGGCAGAGACCCCACAAAAAGGAGAATTATAGACCAATATCCCCAATGAACGTGGATGCAAAAATTCTCAACAAGATACTAGCAAATCAAATTCAAGAGCATATAAAAATAATTATCTACCATGATCAAATGGGATTTTTCATGGGCTACAGGGCTGGTTCAATATTCGCAAATCAACCAATGTGATACATCACATTAATTTAAAAAAAAAGGATAAGGACCATATGATCCTGTTAATAGCTGCAGAAAAAGTATTTGACAAAATACAGCATCCTTTCTTAATAAAGACCCTCAAGAAAGTTGGGATAGAAGGAACATATTTAAACATCATAAAAGCCATATATGAAAAGCCCACAGTTAATATCATCCACAATGGAAAAAAACTGAGATCTATCCCCCTGAGATCAGGAACACGACAGGGATGTCCACTCTTACCACTGTTGTTTAACAGAGTGCTGGAAGCCCTAGCATCAATAATCAGACAATAAAGTGAAATAAAAGGCATAAGAATTGGCAAAGAAATCAAGCTTTCACTTTTTACAGATGGCATGATATTCCACATGAAAAATCCAAAAGACTCCACCACAAAGCTGCTAGAACTGATACATGAATTCAGCAGAGTCACAGGATACAAAATCAATGTTGAGAAATCAGTTGCATTTCTATATGCCAATTATGAAGCAATAGAAAGAGAAATGAAGAAATCGATCCCATATACAATTGCACCAAGAACCGTAAAACACCTAGGAATAAACCTAACTAACCAAGAACATAAAAGATCTGTATGCTGATAACTATAGAAAACTTCTGAAGGAAACTGAAGAAGACACAAAGAAACAGAAAAACATTCCATGCTCATGGACTGGAAGAATAAATATTGTTAAAATGTCAATACTACCCAAAGCAATCTACACATTCAATGCAATCCTAATCAAAATTGCACCAGTATCCTTCTCAAAGCTAGAACAAACTATCCTAAAACTTGTATGGAACCACAAAAGATGCCAAATAGCCAAAGTAATGCTGAAAAAGAAAACCAAAGCAAGAAGCATCACAATCTCCGACTTTAGCCTCTACTACAAAGTTGTAATCATCAGACAGTATGGTATTGGCACAAAAAATAGACACATAAACCAATGGAATAGAATAGAGAACCCAGAAATGAACCCACAAAATGTATGGCCAACTAATCTTTGACAAAGCAAGAAAAAGAATCCAATGGAAAAAAGAAAATCTTTTTAACTGGGAGAACTGGACCGCAACATGCAGAAGAATGAAACTAGACTGCTTTCGGGGCGCCTGGGTGGCTTAGTCGGTTAAGCGTCCGACTTTCGCTTAGGTCATGATCTCGCAGTTCGGGGGTTCGAGCCCCGCGTCGGGCTCTGTGCTGACTGCCAGCTCAGAGCCTGAAGCCTGTTTTAGAGTCTGTGACTGCGTCTCTCTCTGACCCTCCCCTGCTCACGCTGTCTCTCTCTCTCTCCTAGAAATAAATAAAACATTAAAAAAAATTAAAAAAAAAAAGAAATTAGACTGCTTTCTTACACCATACACAAAAACAAACTCAAAATGGATGAAAGACCTAAATATGAGACAGGAAACCATTAAAACCCTAGAGGAGAAAACAGGCAACAATCTCTTTGACCTCAGCCACAGCAATTACTTGCTTGGCACATCTCCAAAGGCAAGGGAATTAAAAGCCAAAATGAACTTTCAGGACCTCATCAAGATAAAAAGCTTATGCTCTGCAAACGAAACAATCAACAAAGCTAAAATACAACTGACAGAATGGGAGAAGATAATTGCAAATGACATATCAGATAAAGGGGTAGTATCCAAAATCTATAAAGAACTTACAAAACTCAACACCCAAAAATACAAATAATACAGTGAAGAAATGGAAAGAAGACATGAATAGACACTTTTCCAAAGAAGACATCCAGATAGCCAACAGACATGAAAAGATGCTCAGTGTCACTCATCATCAAGGAAATACAAATCAAAACCACATTGAGATACCACCTCACACCAGTCAGAGTGGCTAAAATGAACCACTCAGAAAACAGCAGATGCTGGTGAGGATATGGAGAAATGGGAACCTTCTTGTACTGTTGGTGGGAATGCAAACTGGTGCAGTCACTCTGGAAAACAGTGTGGAGGTTCCTCAAAAACTTAAAAATAGAACTACCCTACGACCTAGCAATAGCACTCCCAGGAATTTATCCAAAGGATGCAGGGGTGCTGATTCAAAGGGGCTCATGTACCCCAATGTTTGTAGCAGCACTTTCAACAAAAGCCAAATTATGGAAAGAGCCTAAATGTCCACAACTGATGAATAGATAAAGAAGATGTGGTTTATATATACAATGGAATACTACATGGCAATGAGAAAGAATGAATTCATGCCATTTGAAGCAATGTGGATGGAACTGGAAGGTATTACGCTAAGTGAAATAAGTCAGTCAGAGAAAGACAGATATCATATGCTTTCACTCATATGTGGAACCTGAAAAACTTAACAGAAGACCATGGGGGAAGGGAAGGGGAAAAATAGTTACAAATAGAGAGCGAGAGAATGAGGCAAACCATAAGAGACTCTTAATACAGAGAACAAACTAGGGTTGATGGGGGGTGGGGGAAAGGGGAAAATGGGTGATGGGAATTGAGGAGAGCACTTGTTGGGATGAGCGTTCAGTATTGTATGTAAGTGATGAACCACGGGAATCTATCCCAAAAACCAAGAGCACACTGTAGACACTGTATGTTAGCCAATTTGACAATAAATTATATTAAAACTAACTAAATAATTAATTAAATTAAATTAATAAAATGCTTAAGGGTAAAACATAAAATGAATTTAAAACATTTTTTAATTTAAAAACTCAGGAAAAATGGTTTAGAAATTTCTTATTTGAATTTTCAAAAGAAGAATTAAAATAGTCATAAAAAATTACTTATTTTGTGGCTCTGTACTGTTTTCTATTTGAATTACATATACAGGAGACATAATATGTTTCAATGCTTAAACCAATAAAGGTCCAGTCCAACCATGTGTGTGGGGGTGATTCCCTTGGTAAACAAGTGACCCTAGTGAATTGCCCAGTAACCAGATTTCAACATGATCATAACATCCACAGTTTGAAGCTTGAGCTAGCCAGAGTTGGTTTCTGTTGCTTGTTATGGGCCCAATTTCATGCCAGGCCACCTCAAAAGTAGTCAGACTCCATTACTTTCAGCCCATATGTAAGTTCTTTTTAACACATATGTTAGTTGTTAGACTAACAGTTAAGCCAGAGTCACATGTTCTTAAAAAGAAATAGTCCTCCAGTTCACTTTCCTCAAAAGAGGGCAGCATAACTACCAGATGCTTTATGGCCATTTCTGGTTTGAACCTCTATGACTTGAACCTAAACATCATTAGGAATACTGTACTCTCTTCCTTGGACATAGAAACTTTTCTGAGCTTTACTTTTATTTGAAATTTCCAATTCACAAAGCAGATAAAAATATGCTTTTCCCTCTGGATAGCATTATTGAACATTTATCTGCAATTTTTTCTATGCAGTTTTACATGCTTCAGTTGCCATGGCACCTATATTTCTAAGAAAGACTCACAGAAAACAAAATGTCCTTGCAGGTCCTCTTATATGTGCTTTTCTTTCTTGGGTTTCCCACTTTGGTCACCTACTGGAATTCATAGGCCCCTAAATAACGGGTGCCTCAATTCCACACAGGAACTATGTACTTCTTTCTAGAACCCAAGCATATTTCTCCAACAAGTTGTCCAGCACACAACATTTCTAATTTGGAGTGGATTGTTGGTCAGTGGTTCTATCTCTCCCACAGTTTAAGCAGCACCTGGCTATTTCTCTTGGGCTTGATCTTAACATTCTAAGACAAGACGATGTTTTACTCAGCCATACTTCATGGAAGAGAAAGAATGACAATCAGTTGACTCAACTTGATTACATACCTTATTGATTACTGCATTGTAGAGATATGCCACCCACTGACTCCTGACATATTAGATAGAACTATTCTTGTTGCAAGCAACTGACACCCAATTCCCACTCCCTTGAATTCAACTGCAGTCTTCTGTTTTCCCAATGAGAACACTTAAACAATTAAAAATAAATTTTAGCCCACATGAATATATCTGCTTTTAGAAATTAAGATAAAATAGTCAAATAAGTATAATACTTGACTTATTATTTATGTTACATATATATTTTAAATTATATATAAAATAGTAGAAATTACTATGTCAAGAGTTTTTTAAAGACATTCTGTGTATTTCTTTAAATCATTTTATCCAAATTCTTCTGATGTCTCTTCTACTATCACTAAGTCATTCAATACCCTTTTCCCAGAGTGAATCATAATTTCACATGTTTTTCAGATTTAGAAATTTTTGGATCTATATCTGATACTATCTCTGGAAGTTTTATCCCAATCCATAGGTATTATCACATAATGTAGAACAGGAGAGGTTTTTTTTCTCCATTAACCCTAGAAGTATATATTTCTGAACTCCAAAATTAAGCATTTTACTGTGTTAAGTTTCTCTGTCTTTTAAAAATCATTTCTAATCAGGGGCGCCTGAGTAGCTCAGTCAATTAAGTGTCTGCCTTCAGCTCAGGTCATGATCTCATGGTTTGTGAGTTTGAGCCCCACATCGATTCTCCATTCCCCTCTCTCTCTGCCCTGCCCTGCTTATGCTCTCTTTCAATCTCTAAACAAACAAACAAACAAACTTTAAAAAAATCATTTCTAATCAAACACACTCTAACAGCATCCAAACCTAGTACTGGATTGAGGTTATTTCAGCTCATGTGAGCCCTGAACAGCAGTTTGTATTCAAAATAAAGTAATTAGGAGGATGCCTTATATATAATAAACTCTTTACTGAGGTGCAGGAGAAAAATTTTGCTTTACAGTAGGGTATATATGGCTACTCAAACAAACAAAAAGCAACATGGGGTGGGGGACAAAGTTGAGGAAGGGTAGGAGAAACCTAGGAGAATTGTGGAACAGGTCACTAAGGTAAAGAAAGAACAATAAAGACTAGAGCAAGGGTTCCAGATGGTGACAGAGGAGGATGCTGAACTTATTTTCTTCCATGGACACACCAAATCTGCAGCTACATGTGGAACAATTTCCTCTGAAATAAACCCCAAAGCTAGCTGAGTGAGTCCTTTGCATCAGGCTGCCAAGAAAAAACACACTGAAATGGTAGGAGAGGCTGAGAATCTCACCTTAAATCCCACCTCTGGTACAGCAATTAGGAGAAAACTCACAAGCCGAAGCTTCTGCCTGAAGAGTGAAGGGGTTGAACCCTGTATCTGGTACCCCAGTGTTTAAGATCTGCAATTGCAAGACAAGCTCCCAAAACATCTAGCTTTGAAAGCCAAGTGAGCCTGTGTCCACAAGATCCATAAGGTTATGCAGTCTGAGAAACAGCTCTTAAAGGACTCATGTGGATTTACCCATCCCGAGACTTAGCACAGAGACAGCCTACTGAGAACTGCCAAGTTTTTCTATGAAAGAGGTCTATTTACTTATCTTAAATCTTTGACATGAAGGGATCTAATTTAACAAACATCTAGAAGCCTACTGAAATACTTGCCAAAGATGGAGGCCATCAGGTACCGTCTTTGAACTCTCCCTTTGCCTTGCTCCAGGGCATCAGGATCTCCCAGAAAGGAGCTTGTGAACTCATTTGGCACCCTAAGTTTTGTGGTTGTCACCCAAAGAAAACCTCCTAATCACTTGGCTCTGGTGGACAGTAGGACTTATGCTAATGATTGCCTCAGGATTGTAAGAAAGTGGATACAATGTTCTTAACTGGCTATACACCCCAGGGCATAGCACAGAGGAAATAGACTGAAATACCCAATCTTCTTGCAAAAAAAGGTCTATCTTCATAGCTGCAGCCTGAGGATCAGGGTTCTAAATAAACAGACATCTAAGAGCCAACTATAATCCTGTCCAAAGACCTTGGAGGGTAACTGCTATCTTCACATTCTCCCTCTGCCTTGCTCCAGGTCACTAATTTCCCAGAAAGAAGCTTGCACATACCACTGATGCCCTGGTTTTTGTGGCTGCTGTCTAAAGCACACACTTTGATTGTCTGGCTCTGGTGGCCAGTGGGGCTTACATTCATGGGTTCCATAAGACTGTAACACATGGAGCAATTACCCTTAACCAGCTACCTCTCACCCCCCCAGTGCACAGTGAAGAGACAGGAGATTGAAACACAGGAATTACAAAACAAAAGTTAAGGGATAGAAAATTATATTCCATGCAAACAGAAACCAAAACAGAGGGGATAGCTATATTCACATCAGACAAAATAGACTTTAAGATAAAATCTGTAATAAGAAACAAAGAAGGAAAGGAGTCAATCCAGCCAGAGGGTACCCTTTGTAAATACTTATGCATCCAACATAGGAGCATGTAAATATATAAAGTAAGTATTAACAGACCTAAACAGAGAAAGGGACAGCAAAACAATAATAGGAGGGGACTTTAATATCCCAATTGTCATTAATGGATAAATCACCTAGACAGAATATCAACAAGGAAACAGTGGCTTTATATGACATGTTAGACCAGATGGACTTAAAAGGCATATATGGAATGTTCTAGCCAAAAGCAACAGAATATACATTCTTCTCAAGTGAACATGGAACATTCCTCAGGATAGATCATATGTAAGGTCACAAAACAAACTTTAATAAATTTAAGAAGATTGAAATCATATCAACCATTTTTTCCAATCATAAGAGTATGAAACTAGAAATTAATTACAAGAAGAAAACTGAAAAAATCACAAATATTTAGAGATAAAACAACATGCTACTGAACAGCCAATAGATCAAGGAATAAATTAAAAGAAAAATCAAAAATACCTTGAGACAAATCAAAATAAACCTATACCATACCAAAACTTATGGGATGCAGCAAAAGCAATTATAAAAGGAAAATTCATAGTGACAAATGCCTACATCAAGAAATAAGAAAAAAATCTCAACGAAACAACCTAACTACTTCTGAGGGAAATAAGAGGAATAAACCTAAATTTAGAAAAAGGAAGGAAATAAAGATAAAATAGAAATAGATTAAATAGGAACTAAAAAGACAATTGAAAATATCAATGATAGGGAGAGGGAGGGAGACAAACCATGAGAGACTCTTGAATGCTGAGAACAAACTGAAGTCTGATGGGGGTGGGGGAGAGGGGAAGGGGGGTGATGGGCATGGAGGAGGGCACTTGTTGGGATGAGCACTGGGTGTTATATGGAAACCAACTTAACAATAAACTATTTAAGAAAAAATAATAATAAATAAAAGAAAATATCAATGAAACTAAGAGAATTTTTTCGAAAAGATAAATAAAATGTGCCAACTTTAGCTGGATTTACTAAGAAAAAAAGAGAGCATTTAAATAAATAAAATCAGAAATGAAAGAGGATGCATTCCACTGATACCACAGAAATATAAAGGATCATAAAAACTACTATGAAAAATTATACACAAATGAATTGAACAATCTACGAGAAATGGATAAATTGTATGAAACATAAGACCTACAAAGACTGAATTAGGAGTAGAAAATCTGAATACATTGATTACTAGTAAGAATGAATCAGTAATCCTCCCAATAAACAAAAGTCCAAGACCAGATGGCTTTACTGGTGAAGTCTTTTTCAAACACTTCCAAAACATAAAAAAAGCAAAGAACACTTCCAAATTCATTTTACAAGGCCAGCATTAACCGATACCAAAACAACACAAGAATGCTACAAGAAAAGAAAAATACAGAACAATATATCTAATTAACATATATGCAAAATTCCTCAACAAACTATTAAGAAACCAAATTCAAAAGTACATTAAAATCATAATGAAGTGGGATTTATTCTAGGGATGCAAGGATGGTTCAACATCTGCAAACCAATCAATGTGATACACCACATTATCAGTGAAGGGTAACAATCATATGAGCATCTCAACAGATGCAGAAAAAGCATTTGACAAAATTCAATATCCTTTCATCATCAAAATCTAAACAAATTGGGTTTAGAGGAAACATATCACAACATAATAAAGTACATATATGATAAGCCCACAGTTCACATCATACTCAATGATGAAAAGCTGAAAGTTTGCTTCTAAGATCAGGAACAAGACAAAGTTCCTATTCTTTCCACCTTTACTATACATAATATTGGAAGCCTAGCCAGAGCAATTAAGCTAAATAAATAAACAAATAAATAAATGGAAGATATCCATATCAGAAAAGAAGTAAAACAGTAACTATTTGCAGATAACATTATATATAGAAAACCCTAAAGTCTCCACATTAAAAAAAAACTGTTAGAAGCAAATTCAGTATGGTTGAAGTATACAAAAGTCAATATATAAAAATCTGTTGTATTTCTATACAGTAATAACAAACTATCAGAAAGAAAAATTAAGAAAATAATTCCATTTATAACTGCATCCAAGAGAATAAAATACCTAGAAATAAATTTAACCAAAGAAGTAAAAGACCTATACACTGAAAACTATAAGACATGATGAAACAAATTGAAGAAGATGCAAATAAATGGGAAGATATTCCATTCTCATGGATTGGAAGAAAATTAATATTTTCAGCCAGGACTCCCCATCAAAATAACACCAGCATTCTTCACAGAGATAGAACAAATAATCCTAAAATTTGTATGGAACCAGAAAAGACCCAGAATAGCCAAAGCAATCTTGAAAAAGAAAATCAAAGCTGGAGGCATCACAATCCCGGACTTTAAAATGTATTACAAAGCTGTAATCATCAAGATAGTATAGTACTGGCACAAAAACAGACACTCAGATCAAAGGAACAGAATACAGAACTCAGAAATGGACTCAGAAACGTATGGCCAACTAATCTCTGACAAAGCAGGAAAGAATATCCAATGGAATAAAGACAATCTCTTTAACAAATGGTGCTGGGAAAACTAGACAGCAACATGCAGAAAAAATGAACCTGGACCACTTTCTTACACCATACAGAAAAATACACTCAAAATGGATGAAAGACCTAAGTGTAAGACAGGAAGCCATCAAAATCCTAGAGGAGAAAGCAGGCAAAAACCTCTTTGATCTCAGCTGCAGCAACTTCTTACTGTACCCGGAGGCAAAGGAAACAAAAGCAAAAATGAACTATTGGGGCCCCATCAATATAAAAAACTTCTGCATAGTGAAGGACACAATCAGCAAAACTAAAAGGCAACAGAAAGAATGGGAAAAGATATCTGCAAATAACATATCAGATAAAGGGTTAGTATCCAAAATTTATAAAGAACTTATCACACTCTACACCCAAAAAACCAAATAATCCAGTGAAGAAATGGGCAAAAGACATGAGTAGACACTTCTCCAAAGAAAACCCCCAGATGGCCAACTGACATATGAAAAAATGCTGAACATCACTTATCATTCGGGAAAGACAAATCAAACCCACAATGACATATCACCTCACATTTGTCAGAATGGCTAACATTAACTCAGGCAACAAACAGATGTTGGCGAGGATGCAGAAAAAGAGGATTTCTTTTGCACTGCTGGTGGGAATGCAAACTGGTGCAGCCACTCTAGAAAACGGTATGGAGATTTCCTCAAAAAATTAAAAAGAGAACTGCCCTCTGACCCAGTAATTGTGCTACTAGGTATTTATCCAAGATGTATAAGTTTGCTGTTTCAAAGGGGCACATGCACCCCAGTGTTTATAGCAACACTATTGACAATAGACAAAGTATGGAAAGAGCACAAATGTCCAATGATGAATGAATGGATAAAGAAGATGTGGTGTATATATACAATGGAGCATTACTCAGCAATCAAAAAGAATTAAATCTTGCTATTTGCAACTACGTGGATGGAAATAGAGGGTATTATGCTAAGCGAAATTAGTCAGTCAGAGAAAGAGAAATATCCTATGACTTCACTCATATGAGGACTATAAGATACAAAACAGATGAATATAAGGGAAGGGAAGCAAAAATAATATAAAAACTGGGAAGGAGACAAAACATAAGAGACTCTTAAATATAGAGAACAAACCTTATAAGAAGTTTGGTAGAGGCGTCGTGGGAGGGGGGATGGGTTAAATGGGTAAGGGGCATTAAGGAATCTACTTCTGAAATCATTGTTGTACTATACACTAACATGGATGTAAACTAAAAAAGTAATTAATTAATTAATTAATTAATTTTTAAAAAAGAAAAAATGGTGATAATAATGGCCCCTATAATTAAAGATAAATGCAATGCTCAAACAAGTAAATGTGTGTGTAAAGTGCTAGAACAAGGTCAATATATAATAAGCACTACAGAAGTATTAACTGTTTTTATTAACGTTTTACTCTATCTGAATTTGATTTTGTATAGGATATAAAGTAGAGATCCCATTTCATTTTTTCCCATACAAGTACCTAATTATTCCAGCAATATATAGTGATTGGTCTATCCTGTTCCCACTAACGTGCAGCATCAGTCTGACATATTAAGTTTCCATAAAGGTCTACTTCTGTACCTCCAAATATATATAGTTAAAATGTCCATACTACCCAAAGCAATCTACAGATTCAGTGTAATCTCTATCAAAATTCCAATGGATGCTATAAACATCAGGGTGTATGTATCCCTTCAAATTATTATTTTATATCTTTTGGGTAAATACCTAGTAGTTCAATTGCTGGATCATAGGGTAGTTCTATTTTTAACTTTTTTTAAAAATTTACTTATTTCTTGTGAGAGAGTGTGCACAAGCAGGGGAAGGGCAGAGAGAGACAGGGAATCCTAAGCAGGCTCCATGCTGTCAGCGCAGAGCGAAATGCAAGGCTCAAACTCATGAACCACAAGATCATGACCTGAGCCAAAATCAAGAGTTGGATGCTCAACTGACTGAGCCACCTAGACACGTCTCTTTTTAACTCTTGAGGAACCTCAAATACTGTTTTCCAGAGTGGCTGCACCAGTTTGCATTCCCACCAACAGTGTAAGAGGGTTACCCTTTCTCTTCATCCTCACCAACACCTATCATTTGTGGATATTAATTTTATCCATTCTGACTGTGTATGGTAATATCTGTGTGTGGAGAGACAGAGAGATGAGTATTATGCTAAGTGAAATAAGTCAGTCAAAGAAAGACAAATACCATATGATTTCAGTCATATGTGGAATTTAAGAAACAAAACAAATGAACATAGGGGGAAGATGAAGAGAAGAAAACCAAGAAATAGACCCCTAACTATAGAGAACAAATTGATAGCTACTTAGAGAGGATGGGTTAAACAGATGATGGGGATGAAGGAGGGCACTTGTGATGAACACCAGGTGTTCTGTGTAAGTGTTGAAAACACTTACCTGAAACAGATATTACACTGTGTATTAACTAAATAAAAACTTGGGAAACAAAGACAAATTCCAATGGCCTTTTTTTTTTTTTTTTTACAGAACTAAAACAAACAAGCCTAAAATTTATATGGCACCACAAAAGACCCCAAATTGTCAAAGAAATTTTGAGAAAGAAGAGTAAAGCTAGGGGTATCACACTTCCTGATTTCAAACTATATATACAAAACAGTATAGTGTTGTCATAAAAACAGACATATAGATCAATGAAACAGAATAGAAAATCCAAAAATAAACCCACATATATGCAATCAATAAATTTATGACCAAGGACCCAAGCATAGAGTGTGGGAAAAGGATTGTTTCTTCAATAAATAGTATTGGAAAAACCAGATAGACACATGCAAAAGAATGAAACTGGACCATTCTCTTACATCATACACAAAAATTAATTCAAAATGGATAAAGACTGAACATAAAACCTGAAACCCCAAAACCCCTAGAAGAAAACATAGGCAGCAAGCTCCTTGACATTGGTCTTGGTGATGATTTTTCAGTTTTGAAATAAAAAGTAAAGATAACAACAGCAAAAATAAACAAGCTACATCAAACTAAAAGGCTTTTTACACAGCAAAAGAATTCATCAACAAAATGAAAAGACAATCTACTCAGTTGGGGGGGGAATACTTGTAAATCATGTATCTTATAAGGGGTTAATATCCAAAATATATAAAGAAATCATGCAACTCAACAGTAAAAAACAAACAAATAAACTAAGATACATAAATAATCCAATTAAAAATGATTAGAGGATATGAATAGACATTTTTTTCAAAGAAGACACACAGTTGGCTACAGGTTCATCATATAGCATCAGGGAAATACAAATCAAAACCATAATGAGATATCACCTGACGTCTGTTAGAATGGCTATTATAAAGAAATAACAAATGTTGACAAGGAAGGGGAGAAAAGGCAACCCCTAAGAATGTAAATTGGTTGTTGAGAATGTAAATTGGTGTAGCCACTATGGAAAACCATACAGACTCCTCAAAAAGTTAAAAATAGAACCACTCTATGATCCAGCAATCCCACTTCTGGGTATTTACTTGAAGGAAACAAAACACTTGAAAAGACATACATACCCCCAGGTTCATTGCAGCATTATTTACAACGGCCAAAATATGGAAGCAACCTAACAAAATGTGGTAATTTTATTTATAAGAATGTGTATAGGAATATTATTCAGCCATAAAAAAGGGAGAAAAACTTGCAATTTGTGACAACATGGATGGACCTTAAGGGCATTATGCTAAGTGAAATAAGCCAGATAGAGAGAGACAAATATTATATAGTCTCACTTATATGTGTAATCTTTTTTAAAAAATGAACTCATGGATACAGAGAAAAGTTTGGGCTCAAGGTAGGGGTGGGGAAAAGATAGCTAACTTCCAGTTATGAAACATATAATTCCCAAGGATGTAAAGTAGAGCATGGTGACTATAGTTAATACTACTGTATAATATATTAATTAGTATTAAGATACATTAAGAAAATAGATCTTAAGAGTTCTCATCACAAGAAAAAATGTTGTTACTGGGGTGCCTGGGTGGCTTAGTCGGTTAAGCATCCGACTTTCGCTTAGGTCATGATCTCGCGGTTCGTGGGTTCGAGCCCCGCGTCGGGCTCTGTGCTGACTGCCAGCTCAGAGCCTGGAGACTATTTCGGAGTCTGTGTCTCGCTCTCTCTCTGACCCTCCCCTGCTCACGCTGTCTCTCTCTCTCTTTCCTAGAAATAAATAAAAATATTTTTAAAAATGTTGTTACTATGTGTGGAGATGGAAATTAATTAAATTTTATTGTGATGATTATCCTACAATATACATAACTATCAAATCATTATGTTATACATTTAATGTAATATGTCAATTATATCTTGATTTTTTAATTTTTATTTTATTTTTTAATAGTTTATTTTCAAGTTGATTTCCATATAACACCCAGTGCTCATCCCCACAGGTGCCCTCCTCCATGTCCCCCCTTCCCCTCTCCCTCACCCCCATCAGCCCTCAGTTTGTTCTCAACATTCAAGAGTCTAAAAAAAGTGGGGCACCTTGGTGGCTCAGTTGGTTAAGCATCTGACTTGGGCTCAGGTCATAATCTCACAGTTCATGAGTTTGAGCCCCACAATGGGCTCAGTGCTTACAGCTTCAGATCCTCTGTTTCCCTCTCTCTCTGCCCCTCCCCCACTTTTATGCTCTCTCTCTCTCTCTCTCTCTCCCTCTCAAAACTAAATAAACATTAAAAAAAAAAAAGGCAGAGTGTTGCCTTGTTTGACCTCAGTTGGAAATATGTGTATTGGGCAACTCATATTTTCACCACTCTGTGCATGCTGTGAGGGACCACAAAAGTGCCACAAATACTGATTTAGAGATTACAGATTAATTTCAGAGGAAGACAAATTTGAAAATACAAAATTCACAAGTTATGAGAATTAACTATGTTTGCCAAATTAGAAGGCAGAACGTATTTTGTTTGATAGTTCATTGGCTTGACTTGTAATGTTTCAATATTTAAACATACGGAATTGGGACTTCAATTTGACTCTTTCCCAGATGCTAGGGAAAGGCCTGTTCTTCACCCTAAGGGCCAGCCCTGGTCAGAATTGTGAAGCAAGCAAAATTTGTGGCTAATCTCTCTAATCCATACATTTTGAGACCTGTAATACCTTCTTTTAATTCCTGTCCTCTTATTCATAAATCATCATTACCTCCCTATGCCTGGGAACACACAGACAAACATACACATCATGACTTTCTTCAGGAACTGACTCTACCCAGAATGGAAACCTAAGCTAGTTAGAAAAGAAAACTGACATTCCATCTCATCCCAACATCAAACCCTACCTACCCCTGTCCCATTAACTCAGGGCCCTATCATATGCTAGAAAAGACAATGATGATCAAGTAAATTCTTTTTTTAATTAATTAACTAATTTTTTAATTTACATCCAAGTTAGTGTATAGTGCAACAATGATGTCAGGAGTAGTTTCCTTAATGCCCCTTACCCATTTAGCCCATCCCCCCCTCCCACAACCCCTCCACCAAACTTCTTACAAGGTTTGTTCTCTATATTTAAGAATCTCTTATGTTTTGTCCCCCTCCCAGTTTTTATATTATTTTTGCTTCCCTTCCCTTATATTCATCTGTTTTGTATCTTAAAATCCTTGTATGAGTGAAGTCATAGGATATTTGTCTTTCTCTGACTAATTTTGCTTAGCATGATACACGCTAGTTCTAAACACGTAGTTGCAAATGGCAAGATTTAATTCTTTTTGATTGCTGAGTAATACTCCATTGTATATATACACCCCATCTTCTTTATCCATTAATCCATCGACGGACATTTGGGCTCTTTCCATACTTTGTCTATTGTCGATAGTGTTGCTATAAACACTGGGGTGCATGTGCCCCTTCAAAACAGCATACCTGTATCTCTTGGATAAATACCTAGTAGCACAATTGCTGGGTCAGAGGGCAGTTCTCTTTTTAATTTTTTGAGGAAATCTCTATACTGTTTTCTAGAGTGGCTGCACCAGTTTGCATTCCCACCAGCAGTGCAATCCAATAAATTCTTTTATAATGATGGACTACTCAGCTCTATTAAACTATGCTAATAAGCTACTACTCTCAGAGGATATCAAGTTTCAACTAGATTTAATTTTTTTTCTTGAAAACCTCTGAAGAATAACTCGGGATTTTTAAACATAATAGCAGATCTTTCTGGAAGATACTTGAGGGTTACACAGAGCTTTCAAATCATATCACCAAATTAGAATCTGTTCCATGAGATGCTTTATGTATTAATGTGATCCTTTCTCCTAGTAGTCAGCCAAAAATATCATTAGGAAGAACAAGAGACATCTCTTCTGTGTCCTGAAGGGGAATGGACAGGCCATTAGTCAGGCTGAAGTGCACACATCAAAGGATATAAGCTATGGGGGTGGACACACACCACAGCTCTGCTGGGCCAAGTTCACTGTGTTCTTGGAGAAGCAGGTCCACATAAGGAGGAAACTGGGTCAAAAGTACGGGCAGATGAGGTCTAATAAAGGAATTGTGCATGTAGGGAGTAGGAGCTGAATGAATCTAGAGGTAAGGATCTTTAAACCTACCTCTTCTTAAAAACACTCACTTCAAGTCCCAAGCCTTTGGGAAACCAATTTTTCCTTGGAACACCAAAAAGACAGTGCTCCTACACTTTGAAATTTCACTGACTATGCTTATTTCTTTTTATTTGGGATACATGCATTGCCAACTTCTTACCTTGTTAATTGAATACATTTTTTAAAAATCTAACATAAAAAAAGAAAAAAACTTAACATTTGTCATTATAATAATTTCATATAATAAAGTAATATTTTGACATCAAAGAAAAGTACAACAATACAATTACAGAATAAAGGAGAGTCTTTCCTATTCTATAAATAACTGATGATGACCTGACATTGACATTTTGTGGCATCCCAGAAAATGTCACCATAGGCTGACACAGTCGTGTAAGTGAGAAGCTGGAATCTCTTTTCCAGAACTAAGCTCAAACTCCAGGCTCACCGTCCCAGGGCCATGTTTGACATCGGGAATCTGGACTAGCTTTATGGTCAGGGGGAGTCCCTATGGCATCTTTGAACAGAAGCTTGTGGCCCATCTGGACATTCACAGTGAGCTTCATTGCACTTTCCTCAATAAGCCTTCCCTTACACCTCTGCCTTTGATGCTAATCATGATTTGTGGTACCAGGGTGGGTTCAGGCCTCAAGCAGAACCTGGCACAGAAAAGGCTTGGTAACAGATGATTCTTACCTGAAAAGTCACCCACGCTCCTCTCTTATTCTGAAAGACAGGGCCTGGGTGGAACCCAGGGGTAAATGTATGTTCAAAGCACAAAGGCAGCTAGTGTTTCATAGTGTGATTCATTCTTTCAGGAAGCAAGGTTTTCAGCCATAGCCGACAGACCAGTGGGAGAGACAAGAGAGAGAGAGCAGGTGCAAAGCCATCAGCTGAGGGTGTGTTTCAAGCACCCTTTTGGCATCTCATAGTATCTGATTGAGAGACAGTTAGGCCAACAGAGGTTTTGTCATGGCCCCCGAAAGGCTGGATGGGTTCTGATGCTGCGCAACAGGATGGGAGAACGTGGGTGAGCCATTGTTGATCAACAGTCAAGGTGTTTTCCTGCTTCCTCAGGTATTTAGTTGAGATCACATAGGTCTGCATTGGCCCTCAACTTTGGTTTCCTGATTCTAGATTAACCATAAAACATCCTGACCTATTTCTAGCTTCTGGAAATATAATTTGGAGCTGAAAACATTCTGGCATATGCTTCAGAGTTCTAGTATCAACTACTGATCTGTGATATTATATTTGGGTATTATCACCTCACACCGTCTCACCTCACCTCACATCTGTGAGGCTCAAGCTTGCTGTCTGTGAGGTTAGAGTAATAACTCTAGAAGCCATTTGTGGTATAGCCACTGTTCCAAATGTATGTGCCATTCTATATGCTTTTTATGGATAGTTTTATCCTACATGAGCACCTAGAGACAAGACAGCTTTGCCAAGGTGATGGGTAACATGAGTGTCCTATTCAAAATGATCCTTCAGAAATGAAAGCACTTGGTAAAAGCCATGAGAAATGGCTTAAAGCTGAGCCAACACAGCTTTAAGTAGAGCTTCCTAAATGACTTCTGACCAGGGAAAACTTTCTCTTAGTCATAGTCCCACTGGGGTTTCCTGTGTGGGAACCACTGGCCAAGAGCACTCCCCATTTGCTCAGTGCCTGGCTGGTAGCTACAGAAAAATGCCCCTGGTATGCTGAACTAAGTTACCACCTAAAAGTTGAACTAGCAAAAGTCTTGTGATATCTTTACCTAAAGGGACATGATAATTACTTGGTCAAAGCAGGAAGAATGACCTAGGAATCAAATCAAGTTATGAATAAATTTGAAGGAAAAAAATTATCTAATCAACCATTTTAATGTACATGAAAAAATGAAATCAAAGAGCAAGTTTTAGCAAATGTTATTCATCTTCCCCCCAACCCTGGTCCAAAGGAGGTATAGTGAAGACACTGAACTGGATGAGTTGATGGTCTGATCACATTAAGATCAGACCATCACAATCTACCCAGCATCCTTTGACCTGATTCAAAGTTCACCAGGCAAAATGCTGGTAATGATTTTGATTCTTTGTCTCCTGAGGAAACGACGCTCTGAATACAGGAACAAATATTTGAGGCCTGGGACAGGCATGTCCTGCTCTTGAAAAAAAAAAAAAGACGTTGTTTATACAGAAATCTCTTGCAAACTTTGCTTGGGTGAGTTGGGCCTGGATGGTCTTGTGGTCTCTGGAAATACAGACAAAACCAAGTTTCTTGCCCTACAAGATGGACTACAGTTTGAGGATCCCACTGAGATACTGCATGGAGGCTCAACCAGCCTCCCTCTGTGCATTTTTGCCAGTAGCATCTTCTGACATCTGCACTCACTACCCATTTGTCTCTTCCATAGCTTGCCTTGAGTTATAGGTGCCATGACACCCCCAATTTTTCAAGCAGAGCACAATCTCATCCTTTAAATGTTTATCCAAGTAGGTTGCAAGGTGCATGAGAACAGAAACATCTAAAAAACCTCTTGTATCTCCAAGGATCTGAAGAGAGTCAAGGAATTTGGAACAATTCAGTAGGAAGTATGGTCGGTTGGAAAGAGTATGAGCTCAGAATGATGGCAGCTGGAGCTCAGCTCTACCACTAATGAATTCCCTACTTTCTCTGCATCTCAAGATCTCCAGCTGTAAGGAGAAGGATCACCTAGAATTTTCACTCTATACTACAGTGGATCTGTATATAATCTGCTGAGGTTAATAACTAGAACGCCAACCATTTAAATATCAAAGTCTCATTTCCCCCCAAATCTGGTGTTTCCAAGAAAAGATACAGTTCTTTGGTTTTATCAAGTACCTTCACGTTTTCTCCTAAGTCCCAAGTTTCTATTGGGCCAGAGATACAATTATGTGAGGATAAATGACTGTCAGGGTTAAAACTAACAAGTAATTGACCCCAACTGAGCCTCCCTCAAGGGGTCTAGGGAAGGCCACAAGATGTGAAAGTCCATCTGAATGATGGCTCCACTGCTTAAGGGATTTCATCCAGGACAGTTTGACCCCAACGAGATAGAACTCAAAGCCTAAAACAGGAACTGAAAAAGAAATCCTCAGAAAGACAGTCACAACCTGTGATCTATGTCCTGGCCAGTTGTCCTTTTGGCCACTTTCCAACCTTGTGATTAAGGGCCTCGAAGCTCACAGCAGTGAAGGAACCAAGTTATCATTCTAGCCAATAACTTCCAGTTCCCCCTCCACTAATCTCAAAGACAAACCAGGAACACGTTCAGGCAGCCAGACATTTCAGTTGTCAGACATCTTTAGCTACAAAACATTTAAAAAAATTTTTTTATTGCAACCTTCAAACATACAGAAGAGTAGAGAAAATGGTATTATGAACACTCATACACCTATCACCTAGATTTTAAAATTGTTAATATTTTGCAATATTTGCTTCTTTTAATTTTCTTCTGCTAAAGTATTTCAAATAACAGATAATATATCTCACCCCTGTTATATCAGTATGCATCTCTGAAAACTAAGGGCTTGTTTACATAAGTACAATAGCATTTTTCAACACAAGAAAACTCATAATAATCTCCTAATAGTAACTAATACCTAGTCTATATTAAAATTTTCCAGGTACCTGTGGCCCCCAAAAATACCTTTTATAACTGATTTATTTGAACCAATGTCCAATCAAGTACCATGCCACATTTGGTGGATGTGTCTCTGAGGTCCCTTTTAAATGAGAACAACCACCCCCTCCTTTTTCCTTCCCCTGTTACTGAAGACACCAAAGTAATTGTCCTGTAGAACAGCCCCATTATGGATTTGTCTATTGTTTCCTTGTGGTTTTATTTAAAATTTTTTATGTACCCTCTGCATTTCTTATCAACTGTAGTTAGATCTAAAGGCCCTCAATGAGGTTTGTTTTAAAACATTTTTGGCCAGAATACTTCATAGGTGACACTGTGTGTGTCACCCTGCATCACATCTGGAGACAGCCCACAGCATCTGGTTATCCCTCTGTCAGATGTTGATTTGATCACTGGAGTGAGGTTGTGATTACTACAAGCCTCTGCTGTAAATTCCTGTTTTTGCCCTCAGGACTAGTGGTGGCTCTGGGCAGTGATACTTTGTGACCAACTAGTTCCTCAGCTCTTTTTATTTTTTAGTAGGCATTCTTCAGTAGGGAAGAACTTTCCCTTTCAAATAGAAAAATGCATTTGTCCTGATATAAATCCCTAAAGTGTGCTTGATTCTTTCCCTTTAATTACTATATCCAGAGTCAAAAGTTGCTGTAGTAGTCACACCCAATGATTAGTAAACAAGGTTTTGCTTTGTTTGGGATTTTTCTCAGTACAATTAGAGATTTACTGACTTTTTATATGTTCAATATGTTTTCATCATTTATAGTCATTGGGGTTTTTTTTTGGTTTTTGGTTTTTGTTCCTTTTTTGGATCCTCAAATTGTCCCAACTTTGGCCATTGGGAACCCTCCAGACTGGCTCCTGTGTCTTTTTTGACATGATTCCATTACATTTGAGTGCTGACTTGCTTTCTTCAAAACAAGTTATTCCAGGCTCATCTTCTACATTCTCTGTCCCAGACCTGAAACCAGCCATCTCCCCCAAGCTGTCCTGCTCCTTTTTGTGGAAAATGGTATTGAGAAACTAAAATCTGGTTACTGGGAATACTCTGCTCTGAGGGCAACACTGAAAAATATATTTAGCACTTGGCTTAGCATGTTTAACCTTAGGTTGGCTTCTGCTATTGGATTTGACAAGTGTACGTCATATACTTTAATTCCCACCTGTGTGGCAATCACTTAGCTTGTTTTATTTTCCTCCCCCTTTCCTCTTTCTATTTTTATAGTCTGAATGTTTTATACTATACAATGCACATGACATTTAGATACTGCTCTTCCAATCTTATTTCCTCCTTCAATTTAATCTTAGGTCTATAGTTAACTGTATCCAGGGCCCCCCATCCATTCTTGGGCCTAAGTTTCTCCAATCATCTCTTGGGCTGAAGTCTATCTTCTAACAGATTATACAGGATAAGCCAACAAGTACTTGAGTATTCAAAACAGCTTTTATGTGTCCTTGACATTTAAAAAATAGCTTGGTTGGGGCACCTGGGTGGCTCAATCAGTTAGGCATCGGACTCTTGGTTTTGGCTCAGGTCATGATTTCACAGTTTGTGGGTTCAAGTCCTGCATCAGGCTCTGCACTATTAGTGCAGGGCCTGCTCAGGATTCTGTAGAAGTTCCTCAATGACTTCCTGCATTGAATGTGGTTGTTGAGAAGTCTGATGAAGCCCTAAATATTCTTCCTTCTGTAAGTGATTTGTGTTTTCACTTGGAGTCCCAGTGAAAACTGGGAAAAACATTTTTCTTTATCTTCAAGATCTAACTATTCTGGTTCGGACATGCCTGGAGTCCACTGTAACCAGAAAATTTTCCCAAAATTATGGTGTGTACTTTTCAACATGTAAATATGGGTTTCATTTCATCTTTATCTTGAATTATAATTTTTTTTACAAATAGTTTATTGTCAAGTTGGTTTCCATTTGAATTATAATTTTTACATATTCTGCTTTTTTTGTTTTTGTTTTTCATGGTCTTCAGTTATATAAAGGGTGTCTCTTCCTTGCCTGTCTCATAAATATATCATTGGCTCTCTCTCTCACTCTTTCTTTCTTTCTTTCTCTCGCTCGCTCTCTCTCTCTCTGTCCCTCTCTCAAGCACACTCTATTCTTCCAGAGCCTCCCAGCCTCTTGCTCTCTCTGTACATGCTGCATCTCTAGAACTGCTACACAGTTATCACTTGACAATTGTCCATTAGTGCTATTCTACACTGGGTCCTCTGGTTCTTGGATCCTGTATCTTCTTCTTTCTTGTTTTTTTCACTTATTTAGTAGAGCACATTCTCTGGTAAATTCCTGATAAAATGTATGTGGTAGGTAAGTTTTTTGAGATCCTGCATGTTAGAAGAAAAAACAGTTCATTCTAGCTTCACACTTCGCTCAAATATAAAATTCTAGGTGAAAAAACATTTTCACTCAGGGGTTGCCTGGGAGGCTCAGTTAGTTGAGCGTCCAAGTTCAGCTCAGGTCATTATCTTGTGGTTTCTGGGTTCAGGCCCAGCATCAGGCTCTGTGCTGACATCTCAGTGCCTGGAGCTTGCTTCAGATTCTGTCTCCCTCTCTCTCTCTCTCTCTCTGCCCCTCCCCCACTCGCACTCCGTCTCTGTCTCTCTCTGTCTCTCTCTCAAAAATAAACATTTTAAAAATTTTTTAAAATTCATTCAGAATTGCCTTTTCCCACTGTCATCTAGCTGTCTGATGTTGAGGTTAAGAAATTAGGTGTTATTCTTGTTATCTTTTACATGTGACTCTTTATTCTCTCTGGACATTTTTAGAACCATCACCTAGAATAATATTCTGAATAATGTTTCTCGTGTTCTGTCATTTCTCATTCTTTTGGGACACTCAATCACTTAAATCTGGAGAGTTATTTTCTTCAGTTATGGAAACATTTCTCATTTTTTTAAAAAAAATTCTTCTCTCAACTTGGAGGTTCATTTTCTGCAACTTCTATGAATCAGATATTGGGTCTCATAAATTTAATTCTCTAATTTCTTTAGGTTTTGTCTTATTTTCCTTTTCTTTACCTCTTTTCTATCTCTGTGGTTATTTCTTTGATTTATTCTTCCAATCCTTTCACTGACTCTTCTTTTTAGCTGTCCTATTTTTACCTTCCAGGACCTCTTTCTTGATTTCCAGTTACTCTCTTATGAAACATCTTGTTCTTGCCTATTATTACAACATTTTCTGTCATCTCTATAGTTACATTTTTTAATATTTTATTTGAATTTTGCCTTTGTTCCTTGCATTATCTCTTTTCCTCTAGCTCTTTTTTCTGTTCATCAGTTTTGTTATTGCTGTGCTCTTATTTTGATCTCCTTCTTATTAAGGCCTCTTTTAAAAATGTCTGATAATCCTTGGGTTTCTATTTTTATGTAAGAGGGGCACACTAAAAAATGTAAGACTTCTATGTGTACCTGCAGGACATGACTGCTGGATGGCTTCTCTATAAAATGATCATGTAGTTAGTTCACTTTTCACTGGAGACTCGTGTATTGGTAGATATTTACTCTAAAGATATTAGTATTTACAGAGACATAGCTTCAAAGCTGCTGCCTAGCGGATGCCTTCTGGGAGCCACTTAAAGAAAGAGGAATGTTGGTCTCACTGCTTAAAAATATTCCTTATCCTTTAAGCTTGAAATTTCAATTTTGCCTCATGTCCAGAGACTCTCTGATTCATTTTTTCCAGAAATTATACCTTTTGCCTTTTGTGGATTGGAAGATTAGCTCCTGACAGTGAAAGAAAAAGTTGGGGACCTAGTGTCTAAATGTTACTTTTTGTAAACTAACAAAAAATTACTTTGAGAATTTGGGGCTAGGTATTCAAGTGGTCCAAGAACAAAATGGGGGCCCTTGTCCTCCAATCCTTAACACTTTGAGGGACCAGTAAGAAGCAGTGCAAAGAAACACTCAAAGCATTGCACTGCTTACATTGGATTTCTGTCCCAGCAAATGCTAACTCTGATAAGTGCTTTATTTTAAAATTGTTATTCCGGTTTTCAAGACAATAAGGTGCACCCAAACCAGGGAAATTTAGAAATCCTCTCCTAAATTGTAATTGTCAAATTAGAATTTCTGGAGCTAAACTAGACAGTTAAAAGTCTAAAATATATGTGGATAGGATAAGTTTTCAGGAGTGAACCAAAAAGAACCAACTTACCACTGAGTTTGCCAGTGCCATTCTAGGTAAATATGGGGAGAGGTGCATTCCAGTGTCATGAAACTAGCATTTCCTTGCTAAGATTTGAATTTGTGAGGTTTAAAATATAGATAAATAAAGTAATTTAATTATTTCAAGGCTCTATTTTTGTCAAGAGAATGGTAAAATTATTTATACTAAAGTGTATAAGTCAATGATGTGTGTTCTAATCTCTATAACAATTACTAAAAGAACAGTAAAGGAATATAAATTTATATATAAATTAAGGAATATAAAGAAACATGAAGTGTTGGTGAGAATATGGAGAAAAAGAACCCTCCTACATGACTGGCAGGAATGTAAATTGGTGCAGCCGCTCTGGAAAACAGTGTGGAGGTTCCTCAAAAAATTAAAAATAGAACTACCCTATGATCTAGCAATAGCACTACCTAAGAATCTATCCAAGGGATACAGGAGTGATGATGCATAGGGGCACATGTACCCCAATGTTTATAGCAGCATGTTCAACAATAGCCAAATTATGGAAAGAGCCTAAATGTCCATCAAGTGATGAATGGATAAAGATGTGGTTTATATATACAATGGAATACTACTTAGCAATGAGAAAGAATGAAATCCTGCCATTTGCAGCAACGTGGATGGAACTGGAGGATATTATGCTGAGTGAAATAAATCGGTCAGAGAAAGATATATCATATGTGTTCACTCACATGTAGATCTTGAGAAAATTAACAGACGACCATGGGAGAAGGGAAAGGGACAAAAACAGTTACAGAGAGGAAGGGAGGCAAACTATAAGAGACTCTTAAATAAAGAGAACAAACTGAAGGTGGGGGGGGGGAGATAGGAAATATGTATGATGGGCACTGAGGAGGGTACTTGCTGGGATGAGCACTGGGTGTTGTATGTAAGTGATGAACCATGGGAATCTACCCCCAAAACCAAAAGCATGCTCTAGATACTGTATGTTAGCCAATTTGACAATAAATTATATTTTTAAAAAAAAACTAAAAATAGAAATACCATATAATCTACTAATTCCACTCGGGTATTTACCCAAAGAAAATGGAAACACTAACTATAAAAGTCATATGCACCCCTAGGTTTATTGCAACCTTATTTACAATAGCCAAGATATGGAAACAACCTTAAGTGTACATCAATAGATGAATGGAAAAAAAAAGACAAAGACAATGTGGCATATATATATATATATATATGTATGTATGTGTGTGTGTATATGTATATATATATTACTCAGCCATAAAAAAAGAATGAGATCTAGAGGCACTTGGTGGCTCAGTTGGCTAAACATCCGACTTCAGCTCAGGTCATGATCTCATGATTTGTGAGTTTGAGCCCCACACTGAGCTCTCCACTGACAGCTCAGAGCTGGCCTTGGATCCTCAGTCCCGTTCTCTCTGCACCTCCCCTGCTAGCTCATTCTCTCTCTCTCTCTCTCTCAAAAATAAACAAACATTTTTTAAAAAGAATGAAATCTTGCCACTTGTGAAAACATGAATGGATCTAGATGATACTATGCTAAGTGAAATAAGTCAGACAGAGATAAATATCATATGATTTTACTTACATATGGACTTTAAAAACAAAAACAAACAAACAAACAAAAAACCAGAAACAGACCAATCAATGCAGAGAATAAGTTGGGTTGCCAGAGGGGAGGGGGTTGAGGGATGGGCACAATGGGTGAAGGAGAGTGGGAGATACGGTCTTCCAGTTATGGAATGAAAGTCATAGGGATGAAAGATATTGCATAAGGAACATAATAAATGGTATTGGGGGGGCAGAAAGAATATCCATCTTATACACAATAACTTCCCTCTTTTCTTTTCCCAGCAACCTGTGAAAGGCCATGGGACTAATCAGACTGAAACCTGAGCTGAAGGGTCCCTCACAGCACTGTGAAGTCTGAGATAAGTACTGGGCTCTGTCAGACACTGCTAGGGAAAAATTCACAAGCAGAGTCCAACCACTTAAGAAGCATTTTTTTCTATGTGATCATGGAGAAATCTCTAATAGAGACCTTTACCCTGATCTTCAAAACTAGGTTGACAGTTTCAGGTTATCCTAAGGGACATAGATGGGGCACAAGACAGGGGTGGGCTATAACACAACTAGAAGGTTCCAGATCAAATATTCCAGATCTGGGCAACCTCAAGAAGAAGTGTGCATGAGACTGACATAAGGGGAGGCCCATGTCATTCGGACACGTTCTGGACCCGTCCTGCCAAGGAAGATGATGCTGGAAACCCTGAAGTTACTTCATCTACCCTTTGGGTCTCTCTGCATCATTCAGAACTGCAAAGTCTTTTCTCCCTTGGTTCTTCCTTCATTGTGGCCTTTCTAGCAATGAACTGTTCAGTCCACAAGTTACTTTACAGTCTTGTTAGGAAATTACTGGGTGTAGAAACTATCCACTGTAGCTAAAATTAGGTAAATTCAGAGTTCAGGGTACTATAAAACAAAATTCAATCAAGTAAATTTGTAATTGACTTTAGCAAAGAATTCGTGAATCCAGCAGCATCCCATCTAGCAAACAGTAAGGACCTCTGTCAAATTGCAGAAAAGAAAGGTTTAAATACTGAAAACAAACTGAGGGTTGATGTGGGTGTGGAGGAGAAGGGGAAATGGGTGATGGGCACTGAGGAGGGCACTTGTTGGGATGAGCACTGGGTGTTATATATAAGTAATGAATCATGGGAATCTACCCCCAAAGCCAAGAGTGCTCTGTATACATTGTATGTTAGCTAACTGGACAATAAATTATATTTTTAAAAAATAAAATAAAGAGGTGTGGTGGGGGGCAAGTGTTAGCAAAGAATGCATTGTTTTAGGCCAGGTGAGCCTAAGGGGAAGGGAAGGGGTCCTTCAGTGGATTACTTCCTAGTATTGACAAGGAAACTCTAGTTTGGCTGGTTAAAGATTGTATTCCCGGGGGAGAGGGTGAAACTGAAACTGGGTTAGGTATTAAGTCTTTGTTTACTGATGTGAAGCCTCAACATTAGTGACTCTATTGGAGGCCTGTGGTTTTCTTTTTCACAAGGGTTATCACCTTACGTGGTGTTTTCCTTTTCCAGGTACCCTTCTGAGTCCAAAGCTGTGAATGTTTTCTTAGCCCTCTCAGCCTCTTAGAAAGTCAAGCCTTTTCTGCCTGGGTTCCTGTGACTCTGAATGAAGCTGAATGGTTGCACCACTTTCCCCTCTGAGAATTAGCATATCTCTGAGTATGTAGCTTCGGCTTCAGTTGCCCTGAACTGTCCCTCCTGGTGTCAGCTTCCTCATTCTTGTCTGCCCCCAGATTTCTCTTAAATTCCTTTTCATTTCTTCACAGCCCATTGCAATCATTTCTCTGAGGACTCCATCAAGGCTTCCGGTGTCCTCAGGGAGGAGAGCTGGGGGAGCATTGGACCCTCTTCCCAGAGATCCTCCCTTTCTATTCTTTCTCTTATCTTTCCTTCCTCTTCAAGTTGGCCAGTTCCACAGCTTCAAGAACAGAAATACACAGTTAGCCTCCAACCCCAGTGAAAACCAAGTCCCTTAACATAAGTAACTCCACTTGTCCTTCATCAACAGAGGACAGGAGTTACTCTTCCAGGATTCCAAATGGATCCTGACCAAGAAAGAAACAGGATTTCTTGATGTACCAGCACTCCACCATATGCTATAACGTGACCACTTGATGAGGATTCTCCCCTGAGCAGAACTGCAGAAAGAAGGGAAGAAGTTGAGGACAGTGGGAGAGTAACTATAAGGTGCTTCAGATGGAAGGCACCCAGAAATTAGGTGGTGGAAGGCCATCCAAAGGTTGAGCCCCATGTCAAAGATCCAGCTGTGAGGCTCAGCATGGTGTCTCCTGCTACTACAGCTAAGACACAAACAGAAAGAGGCACAAAGCAGGGCACGTTTAGTGGAACAGTATAAGACACCAAGCACTAGGAAGTCTGACAGGGGAGTACAGGTATCACGTGAGGGATTAAAAAAAATGTTCATGAAAGAGGCAGCACTTGAACTTGGTTTTAGAGCAACAGAATAGGAATTGATGAGAAAATCAGGGAGGGCATCCCTGGCAGAGGGGCCTTCAGGACAGAAGGTGTAGAAAGAAGAAAGCTCAGAGCATAGTCCCGGAACACTGTGAGGTTGTAGAGGAATGTCCAGGTCCTTGTTCCCCGCAGTGTCCCCAGGCTGCTGGGCACAAACCGTGACCCTGAAGGAGTTTGTCAGGTCAAAGAACACAGCTTGCCCACTGAGTCGTTTACATTTCCACATTCCCTGCCCCCGCCTGGCAATCTTCCTCTTTTACTTTATAAATGAGAACAAGTTTTCATAGGCAACCATTTAAACAAGAAGCCCGACTTAAATTTCAAGAGAAACTTTTGTAAAAACCTCATCTAAAAGAACTGACTCATAAACTTTTGCTTCGATGTGCAGTTGATCCTTGAACAACTCAGGGGTTAGGGGCACTGACCCCTGCACAGACAAAATCCTGCATATAACTTTTGATTCCTCAAATACTTAGCTACTAATAGCCTACTATTGACCGGAAGGCTTGCCAAGAACGTAAATAGTCAATTAACACCATTTCATATTTTGTATGTATTATATATTGTGTTCTTACAATAACGTAAGCTAGAGAAGAGACAGTGTTATGAAGAAATCTGGCCATTTGTAGCAACATGGATGGAACTGTTATGCTGAGTGAAATGTCAGGCAGAGAAGCACAAATACCATATGTTTGCACATATAGGTGGATTAGGAGGAAGTTAACAGAGGACCATGAGGGAGAAGAAGGGGGAAAATAGTTGGGGAGAGGGAGGGAGGCAAACGATGAGAGACTCTTGAATGCTGAGAACAAACTGAGGGCTGAGGTAAGGTGGGGGAGAGGGGGAGGGGGATGATGGGCATGGAGGAGGGCACTTGTTGGGATGAGCACTGGGTGTTATATGTAAACCAACTTGACAATAAACTATTTAAGGAGAAAAAAAGAAAAGAAAATTGTAAGAAAAAGACATTTACAGTACTGTACAGTGTTTATCCAAAAAAAAAATCCACATAAAAGTGGATCAGGAGAAACTTAATGGAGGACCATGGTGGGGAGAAGAGGAAAAAATAGTTGGGGAGAGGGAAGGAGGCAAACCATGAAGACTCTTGAGTACTAAGAACAAACTGAGGGCTGATGAGAGTGGAGGAGAGGGGAAGGGGGGTGATGGGCATAGAGGAGGGCACTTGTTGGGATGAGCACTGGGTGTTATATGGAAACCAACTTGACAATAAACTATGAAAGAAAAAATTTTTTAAGGTGAAAAAAAAGAAGTGAACCCTTGAGGTTCAAACCTGTGTTGTTCAAGGGTCAAGTACTTATCCTATTCTCATGTATGGGAAAGAGCAAATGAGAGACAGATAATATAAAGGTCTGGGATCTTGGCAGAGAGACACAGGCTTGAGTTTGGCCAGTGGAGCTAGCCAAGAAGGGCAGAACACGGTCCAGAGTGCAAACCTCCATGGGAAGAAATTCCACCAGGAAGAACTCTGTTCAGAAGACCTCAGTGGGGCTCACAGGATCCTGGGCTCCTGCCACAGTCAGGCACCTGCATGGCCTGACAGAAAGAGCCCCAGAACAGAATCCATGAGTCCCGAGACCCACCCCAGATCCACTATGATTCCCCGTGTAACTATCAGCAAGGCACTTCACACCTCTGTGCTTTTGTTTCCTCCTCCCAAGATGAAGTGTCTTGCTGATCTCAAAAGCAATGTAACCTTTCTTTGAGAAAACAAAGGTTGAGGGCTTTAATGTCCACCAAGGGGTATTCAAATAAGTCTTAGCAGAGCTAAGATTTGGGGTGAGTTACTTAACCTCTATAAGCCTCATTTTCCTCCTGTGTAAAAGGAAATAACATTACCTACCTGTGGTGGCTATAAGAAATAAATGAGATAACATGCGTAAAGTGTCAGGCACACTACCTAGATAATAGCTGTTACTTGTCCCCTTGCCCGACTCTTGAAAGGGTCCTTTGAGTTACATACAACATTCTATATTTCTATCACAGTAAGGTGCCCGCGTGTTACAAGACAGTCTGCAATCATACTGTGGATGGAAATCACCAGGCAAGAATCAAAACACACATTTTCAGCAGAGAGCCAACGGTAGCATAGGTCAGCAGGCCAAATCCCCAAATTCAGGATGCACTTTCCTCTGTGCCTGTGTGTCCTAAATAGAACTGTTAAAAAGATTCTAGGGTCATCATCTCGAGATTAGGAAGCAGCATGCCTGGAGAGAGACCTGGGAATCCAAATACTTAACTAGCATCTACACCCTCAACATCCCCCTCTCCTGATGTCCCGTGAAACCAGCAGCCACAACAGGCCCAGAATGCAGAAGCAGGCGGTCATGATTTCAGGAGGAATCACAGGAAGTGCTGTTTCTCAGCTTTGCCTCTTTGGGATAACCCTGCCCCCCCCCCACCCCTGCCTGCCCCTAGCACCCCTGTGCTGTCTGGAATTTGTCCGGTTCCCAATGAGCTCTGCTAGCCCTCAGCCAGCCCTGTGTATCTGGGGGTTGCCGGTGCATTACAAAGGGTGTGGCTACTCCTTCCTCCCCCTCTAGAGATTTTTGGCTGTGTGTACCTTTGTGAAGCCCCAGTCAGGGAGGAGGCTTAGCACATAGGTTTTCCCTTTTGTAGCAGTTTGGGCTGAAGATGGATTTGAAAACAAGACTGGAATTAACAGCTAAAGAAAGCAACTGGTGCAAAAATGCCCTCATTTCCCATCATGAGGGACTTTTGACATCTGTCCGGGCCCTTCAAGCGTCTCCAGCTCACAGTGCTGCTCAAGGGCTGAATGAACCAATGACTGCATTTCAGAAAATGTTCACACACCTGTCATGCCCATCGAAACACAGAACTCGAGCTGACTCCTATCACAGAGTAGCAGATACCTCAATTAAGCCTGCCCAATGCCCCCCATTGTGCCCCCCATGAATACAGCACATGGTCCTGCTGCAGCCTCCCGCACGCCTCACAGCACAGCCCGGTACCTAACCAGCAGCCACCCCTCCCCACTCCTATGGTGACCCCTCTGCTCCTGGGCCCCTCTTTCCCTCCCTTCACCTAACCCCATTCTCATTCTACCTTAGCCTCTGATTCTAGTTTTTCTCCGTCTCAGGAGAATTGCCAAAAAGCCCTGTCTTAGGCCAGTGATGTGCCCTGAGCCAAGCTGGCCAGTAGCTGACCTGACCTGTGTCCATTTTCTCCCAGACATAGTCCAGTTCCCCTGAGGCCAGAGATCAACTCTGTCTTTAGGGATTCAAGTCTTGGGCTCATCCCTGAGAGTGAGGGTGCTGTTTGTCATACCCTTCACCTCAGCCATCTTCCACCTCCTAGACACCTGCATACTTCCTGGTATGCTCTACTCCCCTGCCTCTCCACATGGACACGGTACGCCAGTGTCTGCCCCTGCACCCCCAGAGATGGAGCTAGACCTGCCTGGGTTTTGCCACTCCTGCTGCTGGTTCCTCCTCTGGCACCAGCCTCCAGTCTCCAGGTCTCTGACAAGGGGCTGAGCGATGACTTTGCATCCCAGACACACAGGGAAATGTAATAAAGCTCCTAGGATAGCACATCTCCACTTAAGTCATGAGGATGTGTGTACCCCACACTGAAGCATCTCAGAAACCCAAATTGCAGAGAGGTGTCTTGGTCCCATTTAAGTTGTTCCCATGGGCCTCTGTGCTACCAAAGAGGGATTGTGTTAGTTAGTTAATTAATTAATTAATTAAGATTTGCCAAGAAGCAGACAGCAAGATGGGGTTCTAAATGGAAGAGCGATATGGAAGGAGCGTGCAGAGGTAAGAATGCAGGTCTGACACTTACGGAAGGAGAGAGGCAAGAGAAGAGGGCTGGCTCAGAAGAGCTTCAGACTGCCGAGAAGTTCCAAAAAAGACTCAGCCAAGTCCGTGGGGAATCCTTGTACCAGAGTCACCTGTAGCAGAGAGCTACATCTCCCCTGAAAGGTCCAGCCTTAGGTAACCCACCACGAACTGGTCACTGACGAGGAGGAGCCTGCAGAAAACATGAGTTGCAGCAGTGCTGGCAAGACTAAGGGGCAGTGGTGTGGGCCTTCACTCAGTTATGCTCCAGACCAGGGATCTGAGCCTCCATGGAGCGTCTGTGGGAGGTCAACTCCACTGATCCACATCTCAATTTTTTTTTTTTTTTACAAATAGTTTATTGTCAAGTTGGTTTCCATATCACACCCGGTGCTCATCCCCACACGTGCCCTCCTCCATGCCCATCTCCCCCTTCCCCCACAACACCCATGAGTCCTCAGTTTGTTCTCAGCATTCAAGAGTCTCTCAAGGTTTGCCTCTCTCCCTTTCCCACACCATTTCCCACCTTCTTCTCCCCCATGGTCCTCAGTTAAGTTCCTCCCAATTCTCCTGTATGTGCAAACATATATTTGTCCTTTTCTGCCTGACTTATTTTGCTAAGCATAACACCCTCAAGTTCCATCCATGTTGCTACACATGGCCAGATTTCATTCTTTCTCATTGCCATGTAGTATTCCATGGTATAGATAAACCACATCTTCTGGATCCATTCGTCTGTTGATGGACACTTGGGCTCTTTCCATGTTTTAGCTATNATAAAATAGCAGAGCATTTCAGAAGGAAATCAGGGGCTACAGAGCAAGAGCCAGCTCTAGAAGAAGGCTGAAGGATATTTCAAGATCCTGTTTCCCCACATCTAGAATTTGGGTTCCCTCCTGTCTGTTTGCCTGGAGTGATTATAAGAGAGAAAGCTGAAAATAAAAGGAAAGTTGGTGGTTATCTTAGAAAAAGTTGAAGAAACCCATTCCATTTCATAGTCAGTCTTCAGTGCAGGGAACATCAAGAACTAGAGGAGGTGATGTTGTGTAAGAGAAGAAAGCAGGCTGGACTCTAAGGTCTAAGGAAGGAAGACTAGGGGCCTCTGAGCAGGCAGCCATGATCCAAAAAGTAGCCCTGGAGCCTAAAAGGGCCTTGAAGTTTCCTGGGAGGCCGTGGGCACAATAAGGAGATAGAGACCAGGTAAGGGCACATAAGTTGCATCAGCCTTGACCCAGTCTGTCAACTGGACCCAGTGGCCCCAGGTGCTTGACCCAAGGCTTACATGGCCTCCCCATGGCAACCAATGACAGAGCACAAAGGCTAAGGCAAAGACTATAGAACTCTGACTCTGAAGCAAATTCTTCCTCCCACTCGTTCCTCCTGATCTCCCTGAAGCTATCCCCACACAGAAACAGGAATTTCCTAATTAAGATTTCCAAACTGATAATCCCCACCAAGTTCATGGAGGACCTGCCTCTCTCTGGTTTTGACTTTTTCAATTATTGTGTTTTGTAAAATGTGATAACATGAAAGTGTAGATGTTTGTGTATAATGTATATGCATATAAAATACATACTCATGAGCCCACTATCCAACCTAAGAACTGCAACATTAAATGCTGGACACATCTTCTGCTCTATTATCAAGCAATTTTAAATTGTTCTTATTAAATATTGAGCACATGTAATACAGTAACTATAAAGAAAAATGTTACAACTAACATTTCTGTGCCTGTCATCCATTGTCAGAAAAAGAGCATTATTTGTACCTTTGAGGTCTCTTGTGTGCCTGTCCCTAATTCTATTCATGACTATTTGCTACTATTGGAGAGGTAATTCTTATAACATGTCCCAGGTGAGAGTATTCAGGGTTTAGAACATTTAGAACATTCTTAATACCTTATATTTCATAGCATAAAATCTAAAGTTGAGCATATTTATTAAATTCAGCCCTCCTTGTTTTCCAATTCAAAGAAGTTACCACTTTGGGCAAAGAGGAGGGAGTGGAAGAGAAAGAGGTAAAACAACTTGCCTTGACTCAGTATTTTGTGGAAGTCAGGGACCACCTGCTATTTTTCATTGTGCCTCTAGGGCAATAGACTCTCCATGCACACTTGCTCCTCTTCCTCAGGAGTTTATTATCTCTGTATCGTCTCTTGCTCCCACTCCTCAAATTTTCATTTCTTCGAGTTCTTTCATATCTGCATTTAAATATCCTCAAATCTCTCCCAACTTTAAGCAAAAGAAAACAAACTTCCTAGGTATCTTGAGTCCGTGTCCTTCTGGTTGTCTCCTTCCTTTCCTTACCAACGCCCTTGAGAGTTGTCTACACGCAACTACTTCTCTCCCACTCATTCTTCAGCTCATGGTAATCTGGCTTCTGTTGCCTTTCTCCCCTCATCCCAAACTTACAAAACTGTTTTCAGCAAGGTCACAAACAACCTCCTTCTTGCTAAACCCAGAAGACATTTGTAAGTCTTTACCGTTCCTCTCAACAGCATCTGGCACTGTTAACCACTCCTTCCCGGAGCCCTTTCTTCCCTTAGCTCCAAATCACTTCCCTGTCAGTTATCTCTTCATCTCTTTGCTGCTGCCTTTCAATGTTTTCTAGGGGATTCACTGCCTCTGTTGATCTCTTAAAGGTTGAGATTCTTAGAGACACTCTTTTCTCTGGATTCTCTTCTCATTTTATATACTCTCACTAGTGAGCTCATTAATGTGCTTCTCTATTAGTGATGTTTGGCTTTTTTCCATAAGGAACTGAACTTGACTCTGCAACAGTTGAGTTTCCAGGAACAGCCAAGGCAGCTGCAAGATTCAGAGTCCAACTGCCAGCATTGCTGGTGCAAATGTGGTACAACATGTTCTGAAACGGTGGTTTCTGAATTTATTGAGTTATACCCATTTTGTGGGACTGTTATTAATAATAGAAGATTAAGAAGAAGATCTGATATTTATTGCATGATTATCATATATCAGGCATCATGCTAAGTGCTTTGCATGTGCTATTATCTCATTTAACTTCCTCAACAATCATATGCGGCAGGTGCTTTTATTCCCAGAAGAGGAAATGGAAGCTTAGAGAATCAGAGGAATGCACGCAAGATGCCATTCAGAGAAGGAGCTGGGATTGCATCTAGGAGTTTGACCGCAGAGCCTGCACTCTTTCCACCATACTATTGACTCAGTTTCTTTTTCAGTCTTGAGTTCTTATTTCTCTTTTACCAGTGTTATTCACTAAAATACTAGTTGTTCAAAGGCAAAGCCATTTATCTGTTTTGTTTACTATTATTGTCCTACGCTGGGCTCAGAACAGAAACATTCAAAAAGTTCAACTTCTTTCAACCTCTCTATCAAAAATACTCACATCTTTTGTCTGCTTTTCTGTTGGGTCAACTTTTTTTTTTTTTTTACTGATTTTCAGAAGTTGTTTGTTTTTTGCATTTCACATTNTCAAGGGAGAGAGGGGCTGAGGGGAAGAGAATCTTAAGCAGGCTCCACACTCAGCCCAGAGCCCACTGAGGGACTCAATCTCACAACCATGATATCTCAGCTGAAATCAAGAGTCAGATACTTAACCAACTGAGCCACCCAGGCACCCCTTCCATCTAAATTTTAGAATCAACTTGCTAAGTTCTATNTTTCACATTTGTTACCCTTTATTTTTGTTATATGTATGGAAATAAATTCTTCCAGTTTATGTTTTGTCTCTTCATTTTGTGATTTTTTTAATGTATAGAGATTCATAAAATTAATACAGTAAATTTCTGTCCTTTATTGCTGTTAAGGGTTTTATATCTTTGTTTTTTGTTTTTTGGGTTTTTTTTTTTTTTTTTTTTTTTTNAGGCACCCCTTCCATCTAAATTTTAGAATCAACTTGCTAAGTTCTATGAAAAGTCTCATTGAAATTTTCCTATTCCAATTTGATGTATTTTTTCCTATGATTTTTGTGAAAATTTCAAACATACAGAAAGAATAATGCAATGGCTGCCTGTATAATCACCAGCTGGATTCAATAATGTTTAATATATGCCAAATTTGCTTTACTTATATATGAATGTATTTGTAAAGATTATTTTCATTTCTACACATTTGAAAGTAATAAGTATTATCGCACTTCACTCTTAAATATTTCAGTGTTAATTTACTAAGAGTCTCCTGCTCCATAACTGGAAAGCCATTATCACACCTAAGAAAATTAATGATTCCCTATAATCATTTCATATGCAGCCCATATTTAAATTTCCCCAATTATCCAAAAATGTCTTTAAAAATTAGTAATTTTTTGTACCCAGATCCAATCAAGGCACATACATCATACCATATTTGATTAAAATGGCTCTTAAGTTTCTTGCATTCTAGGATACTCCCCTTGCCATTTTTTTCATAACACTGACTTTTTGTAGCTATCAGGTTAGTTGTCCTATAGACTGTCCCACCTTCTGTATTTGCCTGATAATGTCTAGATAGTGGTATTTAATTTTTTTCTCTACATCCTATATTCCCAGTAAATGGGAAATTAGTCTTAAAAGTGGTTAAGTTCAGATTAAATACTTTGGGCACAAATACATTGTAGTTATTTTTGGGTTCTTTATACTGCATCACATCATGAGTCACATCATGATGGATTGTTCCACCATTATTTTTTTTAATGTTTTATTTATTTCTAGGAGAGAGAGAGAGACAGTGTGAGCAGGGGAGGGTCAGAGAGAGAGAGAGTCACAGACTGAAACAGGCTCCAGGCTCTGAGCTGGCTGTCAGCACAGAGCCCGACGCGGGGCTCGAACCCACAAACCACGAGATCATGACCTAAGCGAAAGTCGGAAAGTCGGACGCTTAACCGACTAAGCCACCCAGGCGCCCCCACCATTATTTTTTTTTAACATTTATTGATTTTTGAGAGGCGGAGACAGAGTCTTAGTGGGGGAGGGGCAGAGAGAGAGGGAGACACAGAATCAGAAACAGACTCCAGGTTCTGAGCACAAGACTGATGTGGGGCTCGAACTCACAGATCACAAGATCATGACCTGAGCCTAAGTCAGACTCTTAACCGACTGAGCCACCCAGGTGCCCCTGTCCCACCATTATTGATGCTGAATTTGTTCCCTGGTAAAAGAATGACTGACAGATCTCTCCATTGTAAAAGTGCATTTCTCTTGACAATTAGCAAATAAGCTGTGGCAAACCTTGACATTGTGTAAATACCCTTCGCCAAACAACTTTCACCTTATGGTATTATATCTACTGAGAATCTTTGAATAGGTCAGTTATCTCACTGGGATACAACAATTATTTAAATCAAATACAACATGATTAACAAGCTTGTTGAGTTTTTGTTTGTTTATTTGAGAAATGAATTGAATCTAAAAATCAACTCAGGGAAAATTGACATGTTTGTAACATAGAATCTCCTTATGCATGAATATGGCATATGTCTCCATTTATTTTGATCCTTTAAAAATATTTTCATTATATTTTACAAGTTCAATTGTGGCACCATCTATAACAGCAAGCTTGAAAATAACCAACTGACCAAATATTAAAACAAAAAATGTTCCTAGTGTTGCTATCACTTAGGATATTATGTACAAGGGTTTTAGGAGCTTTGTGCCTAAATTCTGGAGTGGGGGGACATAGACCAACATATATTTTTTCTGTTATTTCATAAAGGCTAAATCTGAAATTTAACAGTATCAAATGTTGGTAAGGTTGTGGGCAAATGGGGTTTCATAGATTCCTGGTGAGAGATTAAATTTGTTCTACTATCTTTGAAAATGTTTATCATTACTTATTCAAATTGAAGATATGTCCAACTTATGACTGAGCAATTTTATCCTTGATTGTATACCCTACAGAAATATTTACACATGTGATACATATGCTTCTTAGCCACGTTTCATGGAATATCCAACAATGAGGCCCATCAACAATTGTATATACAATGTTATCCTATACGGCAACAAAAGTAAACACTCTATAGCAAAAGAAGCCAGACCAAAACCCACATACTTTTAGATTCCTTTTCATAAAGTACATAAACACAAAATTACAGCATGGTGTTTAAAGATACATATCTTGGGAGTAAAACTAACAGAAAAAACAAGGGAGTTATTACTGTTAAAGTTAATAATTATCTTAGGGGACAGAGAGGAGTTTATCACCAGGAAGAGGCTCAGGAAAGCTTCTGAGCTTCTTCCAGTATTCTATTTCTTGACCCAATATTCTATTTTTTAAAGGGTTTTTATTTATTTTTATTTTTTAAAATGTTTCATTTTTTGAGAGAGAAAGAGAAAGAGAGACAGATTGTGAGCAGGGAAGGGGCAGAGAGAGAGAGGGAGACACAGACTGAAGCCGGCTCCAGGCTCTAGGCTGTCAGCCCAGAGCCCAACGTGGGACTCGAACTCATGAGCCGTGAGATCATGTCCTGAGCCGAAATCGGATGCTTAACCAACTGAGCCACCCAGGCGCCCCTAAACAGTTTTTAAGAACTAACATGATACATTAAAATCTAGAATCACATTCACATTTGAAGAAAGAGGCAGGGACATGGACATGAGGGAAAAGACATGGGAAACTTCAGTGTATTAGTAATGGTCTAGGTCTTAAACTGCATGATGGGTTCATGGCTGTTCACTTTATTATTATGCTTTATAACTTATATACATGTTACACAGATTTGTCTATGTATAAAACATTTTATATAAAAATAAACATCATATATATTATTTTTAGATTATTATTATTTTTTTTTACAAATAGTTTATTGTCAAATTAGTTTCCACATAACACTCAGTGCTCATCCCCACAAGTGTCCTCCTCAATGTCCATCTCCCCCTCCCACCCACATCCATCAGTCCTCAGTTTTTGTCAGCATTCAAGAGTCTCTCATGGTTTGCCTCTCTCCCTTTCCCCCACCATTTCTGCCCTTCTTCTCACCCTTGTTCCTCCGTCAAGTTCCTCCTAATCCTCCTAAACGTGCAAACATATGATATTTGTCCTTCTCTGCCTGACTTATTTCGCTCAGCATCACACCCTCAAGGTCCATCCATGTTGCTACACATGGCCAGAATACTACATCGCAATGAGAAACAATGAAATATTTTTAGATTATTTTAAGTGTTTAAAGAGCAATTGATAAAGATTCAGTCTATCTTGTGTGGTTTCATTTGCATTCAGATCTTATCTCTTCCTTCTCTGTAGAAGTTTGGCAAGTTATATTTTTATGATGCTCATGGACTGCTGGTTATGTGTATCACTTTTAACAGAGTTGAGCTTACTGTGTGCAACCAGAGAGTTTGGCTATTTCAAATACAGTAAGAAGCAGACACTTCTAAAACTCTTTTAAGACATCACACATTAGGAAAACTTTATTGCCACTGTTAACCACTCTGTCATTAAGTGCTGTCTCAGACTAAATTAGACCATCAGGAAAAAATGTAAAAATCATATTTTCTCAGTCCCTCTGAGAATTTATCTTGTTTAATTATGATTAACTCTTGGCCTTTCCTTTATTGAGGATTAACACAGATTCACCCACTAGAGCAAGTAAAAATCCATGTCCCAGATACTAATTGTATGACTAGTGGTAGTATATCCTAATACTACTGCTCCCACTCAAATGCCACCTTCACATAATGTATAGTCCCTGATCCTGAGGAAAAGAGATTTGCTACTTTATCATGGCCACTTATTGATGGTAGAACCTCTCTCCAAATAATATAGTTAAAATGTGTAAGTTTTTTAGAGAGAGATTACATAGCCTACCTGTTTTGTATCCCCCAGAGCAAACAATATATAAACAGTGATTGACAGCTAGATCTTGTGCCATTCCCAGAGACACTAAAGGTAAAGGGTAAAGATAGGATTAGGGAAAGGTGTCCAAGACAGAAAAAAGTGAGAAAACTCAGGTAATGTTAAAGAGATAAGGGGACTCCACAGGACTCAGGACTGCTAAGCACATGGCAATGTGAAAGAAAGGAATCAGCTTCAAGGTATCAAAAGAAAAAAAGAATATTAATGACACAGAAGTTATCCTAGACACTTTCAAAGTGAGGAGGAAACAAAATAAAACAGATCATGAAAAAGGAAGAAAAATTTAAATGATATTAGGTCATCATATCAGCAACACTAAATGCCAACAGACGATAGAGCAGTGGATATAAAGCTCTGAGGGAAAATGATTTCTGATCTTGAATTCTATAACCAAGCAAATATGAAATGAGAAATCTCTACTTAATGAAACAAGACATAAAAAGGTTAATATGTAACTGATAGAGAAACTTTTTTACAAAGGTGCTATAAATACTTGAGATGGGAAATGAAATATAAATTCTCAATTATTATAACAGAAAACTAATGGAAAATGTCTATCATTAACAAATAATAAATAGAGGTTGAATCGTTTAGAGATACAGAAGTAAATACCAGAAGAAATAGCTAAGAGAATTGTTTGCCTTCTGGGGGCCTGTAGATGGGAAAGATTTAGGCATGGAGACTATCATTTGTAACCATATGTACATATTACTCTAATGACATTTGAATTTTTTCCAGTAAAAAGTCTATTCTCACTAGAAATAAGAATGCAATTAAATTAAAGCAATAATAAAATACTTTTGGGTGGCTCAGTCAGTTAAGCATCTGACTTTGGCTCAGGTAATGATCTCACAGTCTGTGAGTTCAAGCTTGGTATCAGGTTCTGTGCTGACAACTCAGAACCTGGAGCTTGCTTCAGATTCTGTCTCCTTCTCTTTCCACCCCCCCCAACCCCACTTACATCTGTGCTTCTCTCTCTGTCTTTGTCTCTTTCTCTCTCTCCCAAAAAGTAATAAATATTTTTAAAAATACATAAATAAAATAGTATTTTTTACTTATCAAATTGGGAAAGGCTTCTTGAAATAATACTCAATGTTTGCAAAGATGTGAAAGAGAGGACATTTTTCATAGTCAGACAGTAGGATACATGCATACAAGAGAGCAATTGATAAAATATGTCAAAAACTGTTAAAACATACAAAATTTTCAGCACCAGTTCCCCTTGTAAAAATTGATTTTGTCAAAAAAATCAAGAATGTAATTTTTTTCTTAAATAGTTTATTGTCAAGTTGGTTTCCATATAACACCCAGTGCTCATCCCCACAAGTGCCCTCCTCCATGGCCATCACCCCCCTTCCCCTCCTCCCCACCCCTATCAGCCCTCAGTTTGTTCTCAGCATTCAAGAGTCTCTCATCATTTGCCTCCCTCCNAAAAAAAAAAAAGGATATTGGCCTGTAGTTCTCTTTTTTTGCTGTGTCTCTGTCTGGTTTGGGAATCAAAGTGATTCTGGCTATGTAGAATGAGTCCAGAAGTTTTCCTTCAATTTCTATTTTTTTGGAATAGCTTGAGAAGAATGGGTATTTATTCTGTTTTAAATCTCTGGTAGAATTCCCCAGGAAAGCCGTCTGGCCCAGGGCTCTTATTGGTTGGGAGATTTTTTAAAAATGTTTTATTTATTTCTGAGAGAGAGAGAGAGAGAGAGAGCATGAGCAGGGGAGGAGCAGAGGGAGAGGGACACACAGAATCGGAAGCAGGCGCCAGGCTCTGAGCTAGCTGTCAGCACAGAGCCTGATGCAGAGCTCGAACCCACAAACCATGAGATCATGACCTGAGCCAAAGTCGGATGCTTAACAGACTGAGCCACCCAGGCGTCACTTTTGGGAGATTTTTAATAACTGATTCATTTCCTTCACTAGTTATGGGTCTGTTCAGATTTTCTATAACTTCCCGTGTTAATTTTGGTAATGGGTGTGTGTTTAGGAATTTGTCCATTTCTTCTAAGTTGTCCAGTTTGTTGACATATAATTTTTCATAGTATTCCCTGATAATTATTTGTTTTTCTGAGAGCTTGGTTGTAACAAGTCCATTCTCATTCATGATTTTGTGTATTTGGGTGCTCTCTCTTTGCTTTTTGAGAAGGCTGGGTAGAGGTTTGTCAATTTTGTTTAGTTTTTCAAAAAACCAACTCTTTGTTTCATTGATCTGTTCAACTGTTTGCTTTTTTTTTATTCTATATTGTTTATTTCTACCCTGATTTTTATTATTTCTCTTCTTCTACTGGGTTTGGGGTGCTCTTGTTGCTCTCCTTCTAGTTCCTTTAGGTGCACTGTTAGACTTTGTACTTATGCTTTTTCTAATTTTTTTTACATTTGTTTCATCAATGATTATTTATTTATTTATTTATTTATATTTCAGAGAGAGAGAGAGAAAGCGTGAGCAGGGGAGGGTCAGAGAGATAGGGAGACGCAGAATCTGAAGCAGTCTTCAGGCTCTTAGCTAGCTGTCCGCACAGAACCCAATGCAGGGCTCGAACCCACAAACCGTGAGATCATGACCTGGGCCAAAGTCAGATGCTTAACCAACTGAGCCACCCAGGTGCCCCAACTCTTTCTAATTTCTTGAAATAGGCCTAGAGTGAAATGTACTTTCCTCTTAGTACTGCCTTTGCCGCATCCCATAGAGTTTGAATTGTTGTATTTTCATTTTCATTTGTTTCCATATATTTTTAAATTTCTTCTCTAATTGCCTAATTGCCCCATTCCTTCTTTAGTAGGGTGTTCTTTAACCTCCATGTTTTTGGAGGTTTTCCAGATTTCTTCCTGTGGTTGATTTCAAGTTTCATAGCATTGTGATCTGAAAGTGTGCATGGTATGATTTCAATTCTTTTATATTTATTGAGGGCTGCTTTATGTCCCAGTATGTGATCTATCTTGGAGAATGTGCCATGTGCAATTGAGAAGAAAGTGAATTCCATAGTCTCAGGATGTAGAGTTCTAAATATATCTGTCAAATCCATCGGGTCCAATGTGTCTTTCAAGTCCATTATTTCTTTAGTGATTTTCTGTCTGGTTGACCTATCTATTGCTGTAAGCGCAGTATTAAAGTCCCCTGCTATTAGCACAGTCTTATCATAAGATTGCTTCTTTTTGTAATTGTTTTATGTATTTCGGTGCTTCCGTATTTGGTGCGTAGACATTTATAATTGTTAGTTCTTCTGATGGATAGACCCTGTAATTATTATATAATGCCCTTCTTTATCCCTTGTTACTGTCTTTACTTTAAAGTCCAGTTTGTCTGATATAAGTATAGCTACTCCAGCTTTCTTTTGGCTTCCAGTAGCATGATTTCTCCATACCCTTACTTTCAATCTGAAGGTGTCCTCAGGTCTAAAATGAGTCTCTTGCAGACAGCAAATAGATGGATTTTGTTTTTTTATCCATTCTGCTACCCTATGTCTTTTGATTGGGGCATTTAGTCCATTTACATTCAGTGTTATTATTGAAATATATGGGCTTAGAGTCATTGTGTTCTTTGTAGGATTCATGTTTGTGGTGGTGTCTCTGGTACCTTGTGTTCCTTGCAACATTTCCGTCATAGAGTCCCCTTCAGGATTTCTTTCAGGGCTGGTTTAGTGGTGACGACTTCTTTTAATTTTTGTTTATTTGGGAAGACTTTTATCTCTCCTTCTATTCTGAATGAGAGGTTTGCTGGATAGAGGATTCTTGGCTGCATGTTTTTTCTGTTCATCACATTGAAGATTTCCTGCCATTCCTTTCTGGCCTGCCAAGTTTCAGTGGATAGGTCTGTCACCACTCTGATAGGTTTCCCTTTGTATGTTACGGCCTTTGTATTCCTAGCTGCTTTCAGAATTCTCTCTTTGTCCTTATATTTGCCAATTTTTTTTTTTTACAAATAGTTTATTGTCAAATTAGTTTCCACGTAACACCCAGTGCTCATCCCCACAAGTGCGAATTTCACTATATGTTGTGCAGAAGATCGATTCAAGTTATGCCTGAGAGGAGTTCTCTGTGCTTTTTGTATTTCAGTGTCTGTTTCCTTCCCCAGATTGGGGAAGTTCTCTGCTATAATTTGTTCAAGGACTTCTTCAGCGCCTTTCCCTCTTTCTTCCTCTTCTGGAAAACCTATGATACGGATATTTTTCAGTTTGATTGTATCACTCAGCTCTCGAACTCTCCTTTCATGTTCCTGGATCAGTTTATCTCTCTTTTTCTTGGCTTCCTCTTTTTCTATAATTCTGTCTTCTAATTCACCTATTCTCCTCTCTGCCTCTTCAATCCGTGCGTTGGAGGCCTCCATTTTATGATGCACCTCATATATAGCATTTTTTAATTCATCACAGCTATTTTTAAGCTCCATAGTTTTTGTTGCAATAGTTTCCCCGATGTCTTCCGTGCCTTTTTCAAGCCCAGCGATTAATTTTATGACTATTGTTCTAAATTCTTGTTCAGTTCTGTTGCTTATATCTGCTTTGAGCAGTTCATTAGCTGTCTATTCTTCCTGGAATTTCTTTGGAGGAGAGTTCTTCTGTTTCATCATTTTGGCTAGCTTTCTGTCTCTTGTTAGTTTTAAAAGCTTGTTATGCACTCTGCACCTGCAAGTACTGCTGTATTAAAGAAGGCTCTTTGACTGTCCAGGGACTGTCCGTTCAGGAAGTGTTTTTTTAAAGGTGTCTCTTGGTCTCTCTTATTGAGACTTTGGTTATTTTATTTCTCTACTCACAGTGGTATTTGGGACTCTCCACCATGGGTACTTTGGCTTGTTTCCTGAGTTAGCCCTGGCATGTCACAGCACATCATTAGGTGCTCAATCAAGTATGCGAGTAATAACAGCACCCAAAGAGGCTGCGGAGAGCAATGCTGCGAGAAGGGAGGCGCCTTCTTTCGTGTCTCCAGCCCACGCCCAATCACGCAGGAGGAGTCTGGCATCCAACTGGATGCAAGTTCCACACTTCTTCCGGTGTAGCTGTGCACTGTCTGGCCAGTTCTCAAGAATGTATTTTTTACAAGGATATTCACTAAAGGTAAGTGTTTAATAATAAAATATGAGAAATAACTTTAATGTCCAACAATAGAACCTGTCCAAATAAATAATGATGCATTCCAATGATGAAATACTATATAGCCATTAAAAATTAAGTAATAGGAAAATAGTTCGTGACACAAAAAAAATATTCACAATATATTAACTGGAAAAAGTAGCTATGGATAAAATGATGTATCTTGGATTTGCTTCCACAATGATTTAGGAGAGAGAAAAGTGGAGGAGGATTTAGATAAAACAAGATGCACTACGTGTTCATAATGATAGAAGTAAAATCATTGGGAAATGGAGGTCATTATACTGTTCAGGCTGATTTTGCATATGCCCAAAATTTTCCACAATAAAGTTCTTTTTTAACTGCATACAATACATTTAAATATGGAAATAAAAGTGGAAAAAATAAATTATACACACTAAAAAGTTAAAAGTGGTTATATCTGGTTACTTTTACTATCATTTGTTTGTTTCTATTTTTTAAATGATCAGCTTTAAATGCAAATTACTTTTACAGTAAAATCGTCCAAAATTCTAGTATAAATTATGGTCTACTTTTGAGTTCTCTAGTCTCTTCTATTTCTCCATATTTCCTTTATGTCATGCCATGTTCACCATTTTGCTTTATAGTAGCATTCTGCTTTTTTTCCATAAGCAGAAATTATAATGAAGCATCAAAATTATTTTTGTTAAAGTTTGAAAAAAAGCATCCATAAACTCAATTATGGGTCCTGGTTTAAAATGTAATAATTACTAATTTCTTAGAATGCCCACCTTTTAGTTCAGTGGTTCTCATTCCTTGGCTATATATTAGAATCACCTGGGTGGTTTTTAGAAGACAATATTGCCCAGACTCTGTTCCTCAAAAGTTCTGATTTAATTGGTCTGAAACAGAGATCAACTACTGCACATTTTTTTAAGCTCCCCCATTCATCCTAATGTGCAAGCATGACTGGCAGCCACTGTTTTAGTCCTTACTTTGGACAGTGACTCTCATCTTTGACTGCACATTTAAGTCACTGAAGGAGTTAAAAAAAACACTGATGTCTGGAGCCCACCCTCCAAGATTCTCATTTAATTGGTCTGTGCTGTGGCCTAGGCTTTGGAATTTTTATCTCTACCCACACCTCTCCATCCAATATAAATATCCTTCATCTATTCTAAGATTTACTTCTTTGCTAAGAATTTGCTTCTGTTAAAATATTAACACTTCATTAAGAAAATATGCATTAAGATTTGTAACTCTTAACCAGTTTAGTGAGAATAAAACTGTGTTTAACCTGTCTTTTGCATGAACATTGGGAAAAGTTTCATATGTGGGGAAAGAGAAATATATCTATATTAGAGATATAACCACCAAAGGCTAAGTATATGTATATGACATATGATATATATCATATAAGCTATTATACACATCATATAATCTATTATTCCTCTATATTTTCTATCTATCTATCTATCTATCTATCTATCTATCTATCTATCTATTGACAGAGAGAGGGAGAGGGAGAGACAGCAGAAACAGAGAGAGTGGGGAGGAGAACAAGAGAGAAAAACTAGGGTATAAGATAAATTTTCTCTGCTTTAAGAGTGGAAAATGACACACAGAGGCAAATACTATATAATTCCATATACATGAGGTACTTAGAGCAGTCAAAATCATAGAGGCAGAAAGTAGAATGGTGGTTATCAGAGGCTGGAAGGAGGCAGAATGAGGAGTTATATTTTTTAATGGGTCCAGAGTTTCAGTTTTCAGTTCAGTTTTGCAAGATGAAGAGTTCTGGAGATGGAAAGTGGTGATGATTGTACAACAATGTGAATGTACTCAATAACACTGAACTACACATTTAAAATGGGCTCAGATGGTAAATTCTATTATGCATATTTTACGCCAAAAAAAATTGGAAATGATCTTAGGAAACCTTGAGTCCAGTCTACACCACTAGCTGATCTTTACTGAGATGACCCAAGTATCCTCAGAAGATCCAAAGTCAAGATTCCTCATGAAATCAACTCTCCATTCTGAGCTTGGAGAGGAGCTTCTGTGAGGTGGAACCTCACTTCACCTTACTTTAGTTCTCAAGATCAATTTAAAAACATCTCTGTGGGAGGAGGAGCTAAGATGGCAGAGTGGGAGGAGGACCCTAGGCTTGCCTCCTCCCTCAAACACAGCTAGATATATAGGAAATCATTCTGAATACCCAAGGCATTGATCTGAGGACTAACAGAACAAACTGCTCAACTTGAGGGAGAGAAGAAGCCACATAAGTGGAAGGTAGAAGGTGGAAAGAGGTGGTTTGGGGGAGAAATGGATCATGAGTGCTGTGGAGGGGAGGAACCCCTGGTGCCAGAAAGAGGAGAGAAGAGAGGAGAGACTGAGAGAGAGGTAGAAGAGCACACAGGAGGGGCGCACAAGGAAAACACTGCCCCAAATGCACTGACTGGGAAAATGAGAGGGGCTGATTTTTCTGAGTTTTTATAACCAGCGAGTCTCAAAGACTGGAGTCTATAATCTGAGGATCCCCCTGGTGGGGCAATTGGGTGGCTCGGTCAGTTAAGCACCAGACTTCAGCTCAGATCATGATCTCATGGTTCGTAGGTTCAAGCCCTGCATCAGGCTCTGCGCTGACAGCTCAGAGCCTGGAGTCTGCTTCTGATTATCTGTCTCCCTCTCTCTCTGCTCCTCCCCTACTTGTGCTCTGTCTCTCTCTCAAAAATAAATAAACATTAAAAAAATTTTTTTAGTCTGAGGATCCTCTGGGATGCACTGGAAAAGACAGTTCCCCTTCTTGGAGCTTATCTAGGAGAGGTGGTATTGGCTCTCTGGGGACAAAAAAGCCAGCAGGTGCCATTACCCTCCCTCATCCTTCAGCAGAGGTACAGAGACACCTCTTGAGAGCGGCTAATTTGTGGACACTGGCTCTTTCCTGCACTTTACTCCAAACTCCACAACCCTGCACTTCGGTGTGAAGGTCCTCCTGGAACAAATGTGCATCAGTCCCAGTACAGTGAGACCCTTCCCCAGAGGACCAGTGAGGCTCCTTACTACACAAGGTCCTTAAAGTTTGGAAATTAAAAACTCAGCCAGCCTGCCTGGGATAGAACACAGATGCACAACACTGCCAGGTGGGCAGATGGTCCAGACACAGAAGGAGTGAAGGCAGGGATCTAAGGGATGCCTGGAACACATGAGGGGAGATTGTTTGCTCTCCTAGGAGGACTCCCCAGACAATAGCAGGTGCGAACTCCCATCTCTGGAGATGAGGGAGCTGGTTGATGCCATTTCCCTCACCTGCCCCTCAGAATAAATTAACTTCAGTAAGCAGCACTGTACCAAGAGTGGCAGCCTAAATGGCTCACACCAAGCCCCACCCCCCTGTGCTCTGCAGGTGCTGCTTTTCTTGGGCAAGTGTGCCTGAGAAGCAGCGAAGCAGGCCTCTTCCCCAGAAGACCAACAAACCCCCCATATGGCACCATATCTACTAACCATAGAGTTCTGCAAAACTTCAGCTCTAGTGGAAATAGCATCAGGTCTCTTTTAACAAGTGGACCAGAGCACACCAAGTTAACGTGACATACTCTGGCCAAGGGCAAAACTCTCTCCACTGAAGACAAGGAGAAATTCTGCAGAGGACTGACCTGAGGGAAAGAGCAGCCAAAACACAATAGTAGAGTACACACAGCATTCGCCTGAGACACTTAGTGAAGCGTCAGACTCTGGATAGTATATGACCTCTTCTTCATAAAGCCATTACTCTCAGGAGCAGGAAACATAACAGGCTTCCCTAAAACAAAGAAGAATACGGAGACCTTGACAAAATGCTAAGATAGAGGAATTCATCCAAAAAGAAAGGACATGAAAAGGTCATGCCAGGGATCTAATCAAAACAGATGTAAATAATATGCCTGATCCACAATTTAAACAACAATCATAAGGATACTAGATGGGTTTGAAAAAGCATAGAAGGCACCAGGAGTCTCTTATTCCAGAGATAAAAGACCTAGAAACTAGTCAGGCTAAAATGAAAATGCAATAGCCAAGATTCAAAACCAACTGGATTAAGGACCACAAGGATGAAGAAGCAGAGGAATGAAAAGAGATATCGAAGGCAAAATTATGGAAAATAATGAAGCTGAAAAGAAGAAGGAAAAAAAATATTAGATGACAAATGTAGATTTGGGGAATTCAGTGACTCCATAAAGCATACTAACATTCATATCATAGAAGTCCCAGAAAAAAAAGAGAGGGAAAAGGGAGTAGAAGGTCTGTTCAAGAAAATCATAGCTGAAAATTTCCCAAATCTGGGAAAGAAAACAGTCATCCAAATCTAGGAGGCACAGAGACTCCCATAAAAATCAACAAAAGTAGGCTAATACCAAGACATATTGTAGTTAAATTTGCAAATTATAGAGACAAAGAAAAAACCCTGAAAGTGCAAGACAAAAGAAGTCCCTAACTTACAAGGGAAGAGAAACAAGGTTAGCAGCAGATCTTTCCACAGAAACTTGGCAGGTCAGAAGGGAGTAGCATAATATATTCTATGTGCTTAATCAGAAAAATATGCAACCAAGAATATTCTATCCAACAAGGCTATCATTCAGAACAGAAGAAGAGATAGTTTCCCAGACAAACAAAAACTTAAGGAATTTGTGACTAGTACACCAGCTCTGCAAGAAATATTAAAGAGGACTCTGAGTGGGAAAGAAGGAACAAAAGCATCAAAGACTAGAAAGGAACAGAAAAAATCTCCAGAAACAACGACAATACAAATGATAAAATGGCACTAAATATCAATAATTACTCTGAATGTAAATGGGCTAAATGCTCCAATCAAAAGATACAGGTTATCAGAATGGACGAAAAAAGAAGACCCATCTATATGCTGCCATTTTAGACCTAAAGATATCTGTAGTTTGAAAGTGAGGGGATGGAAAAATATTTATCATGCAAATGAATGTCAAAAGAAAGTTGGAGTAGCTATGCTTATATCAGATAAACTAGATTTTAGACCACAGACTGTAACAAGAGATGAACTGGGAGCTATATCATTAGAAAGAGGTCTATTCAATAAGAAGATGTTAACAATTGTAAATATGTATATAAATGTGTATATAAGTATTGGAAGTACCCAAATATATAAAACAATTAATAAAAAAACATAAAGGACCTCATTGACAATAATACAATAATAGTAGAGGACTTTCATACCCCACTTACATCAATGGACAGATCACCTAAGCAGAAAATCAATAAGGAAATAATGGCCTTGAACGATACACTGGACCGGATTGACTTAACAGCTACATTCAGAGTATTTCATCCTAATGCAGCAGAATATGCCTTCTTTTCAAGTGTATGTGGGATATTCTCTAGAATAGATGTCATACTCAGTCACAAATCAGGCCTCAATAAGTAAAAAACGATTGAGATCATACCATGCATATTTTCAGACCACAACACTATGAAACTTGAAGTCAACCACAAGAAAAAACTTGAAAAGAGCACAAACACACTGAGGTTAAAGAACATTCTACCAAAGAATGAATGAGTCAACTAGGAAATTAAAGAAGAAATACAAAAAATACATAGAAACAAATGAAAATGAAACCACGATGGTCAAAAACCTTTATGATGCAACAAAAGTGGTCATAAGAAGGAAGTATGTAGCAATACAGGCCTTCCTCAAGAAGCAAGAAAAATCTCAAATATGCAACCTAACTTTGCACCTAAAGGAGCTAGAAAAGGAACAACAAAAGGAACCTAAAACCAACAGAAGAAAACTAATAAAGATTGGAACAGAAATAAATGATATATAAACAAACAAATAAACAAAAACCCAGTAGAACAGATCAATGAAACCAGGAGCTGGTTAATAAAATTTATAAACCCCTAGTCAGACTTAACAAAAAGAAAAGAGAAAGAACCCAAATAAATAAAATCACAAATGAGAGAGGAGAGATCAAAACCAACACCATGGAAATACAAACAATTTTATTATGAAAAATTATATGCAAACAAACTGGGCAATCTGGAAGAAATGGACAAATTCCTAGAAACAGAGAAACTACCAAAACTGAAACAGGAAGAAATAGAAAACAAACAGATTTATAACCAGAATATAAATTGAATCAGTAATCAAAAATCTTCCAATGAACAAAAGTCTAGGGTGGGATGGGTTCGCAGGGGAATTCCACCATCCACTTAAAGAACAGTTAGAAGGAGCCAAAATGGCAGAACAGCATGGAAGGTTTTTTTGCGTCTCACAGTCATGAAATACAGCCAAATCAACACTAAACCATCCTGTATACCTAGAAAACTGATTTGGGGATTAACACAACAATCTGCACAACCTGAACCACAGAACCCAGCAGGTATGCAGCATGGAGGGATGTACTGGGAGAGAGAAGCTGCAGAGGGCAGGGAGCTGGTTTTGCTTGTGGAGAGGATTGAGATGGGGGGAGAGTATGGGAAAAGCACCCCCCTGCCCTCACACACACACAAAAGCAGCTAGAGAGAAAGTGGAAAAGTGGAAACAGCCACAGGGACTGAACTAAAAAGGGAGAAAGGAAAGGATTTAAGTTCCATTAAGACTCTATATACAGGGAGATCGCAGAGTCTGAAACTCTGCAGTTCAACACCTTGTGGTGCTCTGGTGGGAAGGACGAATCGCAGGAGCAGAGTGAAGTCCAGGGATCCTCGGGCTACACAGGAGAGGCGGTTCTCCTGCTGAGTGGCCATTTGGTAGAGGTTGTGTGGATACCCCATAGCTAAAGGTCCCAGAAGACCCCAAAGAACCACATTCGCTGCTGCCGGAACAAGGTCATTAAGGGTGAAGCCTGGCACCACATGAGTGTTGTGACTTTCCAAAATCCCTGAAATGCTGCCGCTACATGATTGCGTGAACCTTTTCTGGGGTGGGCTGACACACAGCCACAGTCTCTGGCACTGACAGCAACAGGGTCTCCCAAACGTTCCTGGGTACAGCCAGTACCCATTGCTCAGTGAGACCCTCCCACAGAGGGTCAGAACAGGCCAAAGCCACAGTTCCTCAAAGTGAGGGGTCGGGGGGGCACCTGGGTGGCTCAGTCGGTTAAGCATCCAACTTCAGCTCAGGTCATGATCACACGGTTCATGGGTTCGAGCCCCATGTCGGGCTCTGTGCTGACAGCCAGCTCAGAGCCTGGAGCCTGTTTCAGATTCTCTGTCTCCCCCCCCCCCAACCCTCCCCTGCTAACGCTGTCTCTCTCTCTCGCAGAAATAAATAAAACATTAAAAAAAAAAAAAAGTGAGGGGTCGGGAAACACAGCCGCATCTGAAATAAAACTCAGGAAGGAGGTGCTGTCTGGCAGCCTGAAGGCTTGGTCACAGACAGTATAGAAGCAGGGAGTGGACAGAAGCCAGAGACAAAGGACAGGTGTGTGCATTGCTGATCAGGGATAACAGAGTTTCAATACTAGGGACTAGATAGTCGGATGACACCATTTTCACCTCTCTTACGCATGGCATACACACCTACAAGCATACAAAAATCTATCCCAGTAAGCTAAGCAGCACCATCTACTGGAGAATGGAGCCATTACACTAAGCCATGCCCAACTGAGCCACGCTCACTCTTCCGGAACACCACCAGTCTCTCTGCCAGCTTAGTATATGGACTATAAAGTGCTTCATAGCTTGACTTCTAGGGAAAATAGATGTAATTTCTATCGTACTTCAGTCTGTTTGCTGGTCCATCTATTAAATTTTTTTCTTTTCTTTTTCTTGAATACATAAAGAGAAAAAGTTATTTTTATATTCAATTTTTATTTAAAATATTTTTCTTTAAATTTTTTCTACTATATTTTTTACTTTTCTATAAATGTTTCAAATTCTACTTTACTTCCATCATTTCATTTTATTCTACTTCATTGTATTCATTTTTTCAAATTTTCAAACCTTTTCCTTTTTTCCTTTTTTTCTTTTCTTCCTTTTTTCCTTTTCTTTTTCTTTTTCCTTTTTTCCTCTAATGTATCAAGTTCCTTTCAACATTCAAACCAAAACACATCTAGGATCTAGCATCATTTATTTGATTTTATGTGTGTGTGTGTGTTGTTATTAACCTTTTAATTTTAACTTTTGTTTACCATATTAACTCATTTTCTTCCATCAAAATGACAAACGAAGGCATTCACCCCAAAAGAAAAGGGTGAGCAACACAGATATAACCACAATGTCTGAACCAGAATTTAGAATCATGATAACAAGAATACTAGCTGGGGTCGAAAATAGATTAGAATCCCTTTCTGTGGAGATAAAAGAAGTAGGAGCTAGTCAGAATGAAAAAAAATGCTATAACTGAGCTGCATTCTCAAATGGATGCCATGGCAGCAAGGATGGATGAGGCAGGGCAGCAAATCAGCAATATAGAGGAGAAACTTATGGAAAATAATGAAGCAGAAAAAAAAGGAGACTACATACCTCAACATCATAAAGGCTATATACAAAAGACCCACAGCTAATATCTTCTGCAATGGGAAAAATCTGAGAGCTTTTTCTCTATGGTTCGAAACAGATAGGGATGTCCACTCTCATCACTGTTATTTAACATAGTACTGGAAATCCTAGCCTCAGCAATCAGACAATAAAGAGAAATAAAGGCATCCAAATCAGCAACAAAGAAATCAAACTTTCACTATTTGCAGATGATATGATGTTCTATGTAGAAAACCTAAAGAGTCCACTAAAAAAATTGCCTGAACTGATACACAAATTCAGTGAAGTCACACAGGAAACAAAATCAATGTACAGAAATCTGTTGCATTTCTATACACTGATAATGAAGCAGCAGAAAGAGAAATCAAGGAATTAATTCTATTTACAATTACACCAAAAATCATAACATACCTAGAAATAAACCTAAAAAAAGGTAAAAAATCTGTACTCTGTAAATTTTAGAACACTTATGAAAGAAATTGAAAAGGACACAAAGAAATGGTAAAACATTCCACACTCATGGATTGGAAGAAAAAGTATTATTAAAATATCTATACTATCCACAGCAATCTACACATTTAATGCAATCCTTATCAGAATACCACCAGCATTTTTCACAGAGCTAGAACAGAGAGTCCTAAAATTTGTATAGAACCACAAAAGACCCCAAATAGCCAAAGCATTCTTGAAAAAGAAAAGCAAAGCTGGAGGCATCACAATTCCAGACTTCAAGTTATATTTCAAATCCGTAGTGATCAAGACAGTATGGCATAAAAACAGACACACAGATCAATGTATAAGAATATAAAACCCAGGGGCGCCTGAGTGGCTTAGTCGGTTAAGCGTCCGACTTTCGCTTAGGTCATGATCTCGCGGTTCGTGGGTTCGAGCCCCGCGTCGGGCTCTGTGCTGATTGCCAGCTCAGAGCCTGGAGCCTGTTTCAGTCTGTGACTCCCTCTCTCTCTGACCCTCCCCTGCTCACGCTGTCTCTCTCTCTCTCTCTCCTAGAAATAAATAAAACATTAAAAAAAAAAAAGAATATAAAACCCAGAAATGAACGTACAACTATATGTACCATATGTATATGGTCAACTAATCTTTGACAAAGCAGGAAAGAATGTCCAATGGAAAAAAGACAGTGTCTTCAACAAATGGTGCTGGGAAAACCGAACCACAACATGAAAAAGAATGAAACTGGACCACTTTCTTATACCATACACAAAATACAAATAAATTCAAAATGGATGAAAAATCTACCTGTGAGAAAGAAAACCATCAAAATTCTGGAGGAGAATACAGGCAGCAACCTCTTTGACATCGACCATAGCAACTTCTTAGTAGATCTATCTCCTGAGGCAAAGGAAACAAAAGCAAAAATAAAGTATTGGGACTTCATTAACATTAAAAAGTTCTGCACAGCAAAGGAAACAATCGGCAAAACTAAAAGGCAACCCTCAGAATGGAAGAAGATATTTGCAAGTCACATATCTATTAAAGGGTTAGTATCCAAAATATATAAAGAACTTATCAAACTTAACAGTCAAAATACAAACAACCCAGTTGAAAATGGGCAGAAGACATGAACAGACATTTTTCCAAAGAAGACATACCAATGGACAACAGACACATGAAAAGATGTTCAACATCACTCATCATCAGGGAAATACAAATCAATGAGATATCACCTCACACCTGTCAGAATAGCTAAAATAATAACACAGGAAACAACAGATGTTGGCAAGTGTGTGGAGAAAGGAGAACCCTCTGGCATTGTTGGTGGAAATGCAAACTGGTGCAGCCACTTTGGAAAACAGTATGGAGTTTTCTCAAAAAGTTAAAAATAGAACTACCCTATGATCCAGCAATTGCACTACTAGGTATTACCCAAAGGATACACAAATATTGATTCAAAAGGGATACATGTACCCCAGTGTTTTTTGCAGCATTATCAACAACAGCCAAATTATGGAAAAGGGCTCAATGTCCATTGACTGATGAGTGGATAAAGAAAATATGTATATGTATACATCCATAAAGATGTGTATATGTATATACATAAAGAAGATGTGTTTATGTACACACACACAGAGATATACACACACACACACATACACACACACATTCTGGAATATTACTCAGCCATAAAAAGAATGAAATCTTTCCATGTGCAATGACATGGATGGAGCTAGAGGCTATTATCCCAACAAAATATTCAGTCAGAGAAAGACAAATACCATATGATTTCACTCATGTGTGGAATTTAAGAAACAAAACAAATGAACATAGGGGGGGAAAAGAGAGAGGCAAACCATAAAACAAACTCTTAACCATAGAGACCAAACTGAGGGTTGCTGGAGGGGAGGTGGGCAGAGGGATGGGCTAAATGGGTGATGAGTATTAAGGAGGGAACTTGTTGTGATGAGCACTGGGTGTTGTAAATAAGTGATGAATCACTTAATTCTACACCTGAAACTGATATTACAATATATGTTAACTGGAATTTAAATAAAAATTTGAAACTAAAAATAAATACATAGATAAACAAAATAAGTAAAAAACATTCTGTGACTCCTAGCATGATGAAGTTGTCCCCCCCCCCCACACCATTAATCAAGATTTTCAATTTTGCCAGCACATTCCTGGAGACATTTTTCTGGTATTAACACTGGTGTTTAACGTTTAATGCTGATTTTCAAAGTCTACAACTAAAATCAAAGTTTACCCAGGTTTCAATAATTTCATAATACAACATGTGATTAGGCATTTAATGTTTGATTTGCTAATGACACTGTTTTGGAAACTCACATTTTGGGGCACCTGGGCGGCTCAGTTGGTTAAGCATCCAACTTCGGCTCAGTTCAAGATCTCACAGTTCATGGGTTCAAGCCCCTTGTCGGGCTCTGTGCTGACAGCTAGCTCAGAGCCTAGAACCTGCTTCAGATTCTGTATCTCCCTCCCTCTCTGATCCTCCCCTGCTCATGCTGTCTCTCTTTCAGAAAGAAATAAAAAACATTTTTAAAAAATGGAAACTCACATTTTTTTTGGGTATCTTGTTCCAATTTTTTGTTGCCACTTTTTCTCATCTCCACGGTTTTCCTGTTGTCTTCTGAATTGGAAGCTATAAAATAAAATATTATGAATTTTGCTTGTAAACCATTAAATGAACACTCGGTAAAATGGAAAATTTTTTCAAGCAGTGAGTGAAGAAACAATTACAGATGACTGGGGACTGAAGAAACCTCTCTGATATCACATAGAACTTTCAGTTTTCCATTATAAGACAAAAGTTTTAATGCAGCTTAGTAGTTTTTACTGGTCTTTCTGCTTGACATTTTTATCAGTGTTTCCCAAACTTGTCTAATTGATACAGATCATTTTTGAGTGTTTATTTAAAAAAAAAAAAAGCAGAATTCCAAAACCCTCTCCTGGAGATTCTAATTCAGTGAGTCTAGGGTGGGACCCAAGACTATTACTAACTGCCTGTCTGTCTCAGGTGATTCTGCATGAGACTAAATTGCCTGTAGATATGACAGAGGAAAATAGCAGGTACAGCTCTTCCCAACTCTCCCACTCCTCATTTCCTCTTGCAACCATTCCAAGACTTCCCTGCATTCTCCCTTGGGCTTTGATACCTGCTCTGTTTTGTATTCAAAATGTGCTCCTCACAGCAGCAGCAGCAGCAGCAGCAGCAGCAGCTTCACCTGGGAGCTTGTTAGAAGAGCAGAATTGCAGGCTCTACATTGGACCTTCAGAATCTGCACTCTAACGAGATCCCAAGGTCTCCAGGTGATGTGCATATCCAACTGAAGAGTGAGGACTGAGAGAGAAGTGTTTCCCAAACATTTTGGTAAATACCGAAATCATGCAAGGGCTTCTTAAACATGCAGCTGCCAGGTCCCACCACAGACCATAGGGTGAATCTGATGCATGTCAAAATTTAAGAAACACTATACCTGAAACTAATATTATGCTGTATGTTAACTAACTGGAATTTAAATAAAAACTTTAAAAGTTTCATTAAAAAAAGAAACACTGCCCAATGGCTTCTTATCATTTTAACTTTGGCTGAGACCAGACTGTAATTTTTTTACTTCTAAGGAAAAGGGAAATTTTAAATATTTTCCTAAATGCTAAAGAAGTTAGTGAACATAGTGACTTCATCCCAAAGTAACAGAAACCTGGTTGAAACTTGGCATGGCTGGTACAACATCCTAGCCTCCAAGGTCTCCATCACCCATATCCCAAGTGCACCAAGGCCAAGTGTCTGAATACCCCAGCTGAAGAGGCTCTTGCCAGGCTCCACTGCGAGGTCTGGAGAGATCCTCAACACCTCCTTTGTCTCTTCGTTGGGTTTCCCCACACACCTCCAGGTTAGGCAGGTGTACCAGTTGGCTTCTCTATTTGTTCCTTCTGTGGGAGTTCCTGAGCCCTGCTTCCTCCAAATAGACATTTCCTCCCTGTTCCAAGCACCCTTTCCTAACTTTCTGCACTAGCAGCTGAGCTGTTGCTTCTTCTGATCTTTCTGAAAGTCCCTCTGCCTTAATAGTCCCACCTACCTTCTTCCCCAGATACATCCATATTTCTCTCCCTGTCCCTCTCTCTCATCATATGGCTCTCAGGTAGCTAACACCTATATAGCACCTTTTGATTGCCAAGCATTGCCCTTTGCCTTTCACTTACATTAGCTCATTTGTCTTAACAACAACCCTACAAAGCAGGTATAATTATTATCTTTCAACAGCAGACAAGCACACAAAGACACAACAATTCATTAATTTGTACATAATAAGTTTCCACACTCATACGTCAGACAGCCAGGTTCAAAACTAACCTGTTTGAGTCCAGAGTCCACTCTTCAGCCCCTACACTCTACTGCTCCCAAGGACCACCCCATCTTCCCTGGGATTTCTGCTTCACGTCACTAACTAACCTCCAAAGTCAAAACAGTAGCACATTTCCCCCCTTATCTTGACTTGAGAAATATCTATTAAGTTATTTTCTTGTTTCTGTTTTTTTGGTTTTTTTTTTGTTTTTTGTTTTTTTACCATCACTCCTCTGGTAACCATCAGTTTTTTCTCTGTAGCTAAGAGTCTGTTTTATGGTCTGCCTCTCTCTTTTTTCCCTTTTATTTGTTTTGTTTCTTAAATTCTACATATGAGTGAAATTGTATGCTATTTGACTTTCTCTGACCTATTTACCTTAACATAATAGTCTCTAGCTCCATCCATGTCATTGTAAATGGCAAGATTTCATTCTTTTTTATGGCTGAGTAATACTCCATTGGGTGTGTTATATTAATATATATTATACATATTATATATTATCTTAATATATATTAATATTATATAATATTCCATATTACTATAATATATACACACACATATCTTTATCCATTCGTCAATAGACTGATATGTGAATATACATATGTGTACATACACACAAACACACATATCTTCTTTATCCATTCATCAGTTGATGGACTGATACACAAATTCAATAATCCCAGGATATAAAATCAATATACAGACATCCGTTGCATTTCTATACGCTAATAATGAAGCAGCAGAAAGAGGAATTAAGGAATCAAGTCCATTTAAAATTGCACAAAAACAATAAGATATCTAGGAATAAACCTAACCAAAGAGATGAAAGACTTGTACTCTGAAAACTGTAAAACACTGATGAAAGACATTGAAGATGATACAAAGAAATGGAAAGGCATTCCATGCTCATGGATTGGAAGAACAAACATTGTTAAAATTTCTACACTATTCAAAGCAGTCTACACATTTAATGCAAACTCTATCAGAATACCACCAGCATTTTTCACAGAGCTAGAACAATCTTAAAATTTGTATGGAACCACAAAAGACCCCAAATAGCCAAAGCATTCTTGTAAAAGCAAAGCAAAGCTGGAGGCATCACAATTATGGATTTCAGTTTATATTACAAGGCTCTAATGATCAAAACAATATAGTACTGGCAGGAAAATAGACACATTGATCATTAGATCAGAATAGAAAGCCCAGAAAATGAACCCACAACTATATGGCCAGTTAATCTTCAACAAAGCAGGAAAGAATATCCAATGGGAAAAACAAAGTGTCTTCAACAAATGGTATTAAGTTCCTCTCTTGTAGTCAAAGGAGGTGATAGCTAGAACATGAGCCTTGATGTGGTCTCATCAACCTTCCCTCTTGTCTACTGACCTTGGCTGCCTTTCAAGGGAATTGTCAGGATTTTAATTTTACAGAAGTTAATTAATTTAATTTTATTAGTTGCTTTTAATTAAATATAATTGTTATTTAATTTTACAGAATTTTAATGGTTATGTATCACAATATGAAAGTAAAGCACTCACACCCACAGTAACAGTGATTATAAAGTACAAGTACAGCTGTTCTCCCATACATGACCTAAGAATTGAGGAGGTCACCTCAGGAAGAAATGGGCAGGGAAAACTTCTGAGAGGAAGTATTCCAAAGCAGCTCTTCCTGAGCTCTTCCTGGTGACACGAGTTAAAACAATTGGGATGCATATGTCCCAATTGGGGTACAGAGCACTGGCAAGGGGTCTACTTTGTGTTCGCTTCTTGGGGTTGACAAGAGGAAGAGAGAAGCTTCACCCTTAGAGAAAACACAGGGAGCAGAAAGCCCATCTCGGGAAGAGAATTAAGAGTTGTGCACCAGACACAACAACACAAATAAAGCAAGGTTCCCTACATTGCACAATGTACCATGCTTGCATCACAAATGGCACTGAAATCATTCACAGGGCTGTGTGGCTGCCTTTAGGACAATGAGGAAACTGGGTCCCACACCCCACTTCTCAGGAAGAGAACAGAATCCCTCCAGTTAGAGAATTTCTAAGAAAAGTAGCTAATCACTGCCTCCTATTTGGGAGAGAAAAGAAGAACCCAGAAAGCTGGTCCAGGGCTGAAAAGTCGGCTGAAAGCTTGCAGGAGGAAGGACCTTTGTGGGTTTCCTGGTAGCTTCTCTGAGGAAGGAGGATGTGATCTGGCCAGTCTTTAGTGGTTGTATGAGGATACATTTGTCTTTCACTAGGTGGAATAAACAAAGAAATCACACTGGGCCAAGATTCAGGCATGAGGAGCCTGCAGCCAGGATTCCTCCAGGGAGCAGGAAGTAAAGTTAGAGAGTAGACTGAGGCAAAGTGGGGACAATATGCCTCCTGAGGAGTTATGGACAGGAAGGAGGTGAGGACTTCGTGCTAGGGAGGCTGCGCCAACCAAACCAACTATGCCCAGACAGTCTTGTGATGCAGCAATAAAGAAGTTCTTTTCTGAAACACAATTTCCCTTCATTTCTTATGAAAGTTCATCTTTGTCTTGGCCAAAGTAAGAAAAAGAAGGATAAATTCCTAGGGCATAGCATTGTAACTAAAACATGCTTTCTGTATTAGACTACCTGGATTCAAATCCTGACTCCATCAATGGCTATGTGACCTATAACAAACGATTGATTTTTCCCTGTGCCTCAGGTTTGGTTTCTGCAAAAATTCTGGAGATGAGAACTTACCTTGAGAAACAGTGTTAACATTAAATAAGACAGATAAAGCTCTTAGAACGATGCCTAGTATATAATAAGCACTCAATAGATGTTAACTCTTACTGTCAGGTAAAAAGGAAAAGCCCCTGCAGAACCAGGTCTCAACTTTAATGTGTAAGAACCTCCTCTAAATACAGATGTCAAGAGAGTCCAGATTAGATATGAGGAAACCTGAATTTTTAGTGCCACTCTGGGTGATACAGATGCAGCTGATCTGAGAGTACTCTGTTAGAAACTCTACCTTAGGGCTATATGTAGTGGTGGCAACTCCCTAGCCCAACTGAAAACCCGCAGGCAATTCATAAGGACAAACCCTGAAGAGAAGGAGCTGGAGACAGCTGTGGTGCGGCTCTTCTAGCCCAAAGCATTCCCTTTTCACTTGTGTCAGTCCAGTTCTCTGAGCGCCTAGCAGAACATGGCCTTGCATAGAGCAACAGGAGTTTGACAAGGGTACCTCAGTACCATTAATACCCAGTATATCCAATTCTGAAAGAGGTTTTTAGTGAGGCTGTCCCCTGATTTTACCATTTTTCCATTCCTCCACTCTGAATGCTCTGCTTTTAAAAAGGGCTCAAAGATTTATGCTGTCCCAGTTTGGAACTGACACTCCATTCACAGGCTTGGGAAATTTTTATGCAGTACATTATGAAGATGAAATGACAGAGCTTTCTTGAGCAGCAAGGCAACCCTCCAGATGTACCCTCCAGCTCCTCCAGAACACCAGGAACAGCCCTGGATTCCAACCAATAGTAGGCTGAGACCCAAAAATGCTCTTTGTGGTCTTGGATCCTTCTGAGTCCCATCCCAGACTGAAGAAAATTCAGAATTCTGCCCAACAGACTCCCTTGAAGCCATCCCACAATGTCCTAAGTAAGCATTTAGACTCTCACTCACTTAGCATGACACAACTCTTGAGCATTGGAAGTGCATGAAGTTCACATAACTTTGTTTCCTTGTGGGCGCAACCCTGGAATTACCTCCCTGAGAACCAAATGCACAAAAAAACGGTTTGCTGGGGAGAGGAGGTAGAGGGCGTGTACTAGCCCTTCATGCTACAAGCCTCCTCAGCTAGATGCACGTTGCATGCGTTCTTTCTATGCTACTTGCCACATGGTTTGAAATTATGGCAAATTTATCCTACTTAGTTTTATTTTGTTTTTCCAGGTAAATGAAATGCAACATGAACCATTTTCCTTATACCACCATTTCCTTATATCAAGCGTTTAGTTCTCTTCTTTTAAATTGCATTCCTGTCTTGCCTTCTTTGGAGTATAAGTGAAGAAAATTAGGCTTTGAAGTCTGACAGATCTAGTTTGAGCTTGGCCCTGCCACTTGACATCTGTGTGAATTTAGGCAAGTTACTTAACGTGCAAGTTTACCTTGGTTTCCTTATCTGTAAAATTAAACTAATATGGAAGCAACTTTGTAGATTGGGCAGAAGAAAATATGCATAACTATTACAATCCTTGTTTCTACAACTGGTCCATTGTAGGTATCTATATCTTCTTCCATAATCCATTCCATTGTTCCCACTGTCCTCAACCAGCCCCTCAGCTAGGAATGTTTTTTGATCTAACAGGATAATTCAAAGTTTTATTTCCAAAGACTCTGAGCTTTGGGAATTCTGGGCTGCTCCAGTTTATTAACTTTAACAACTGGGCATAGAGATGTCCTAGAGAATCAAAGATTCCTGACATAGTCCTTCATACTCACATTGGATAGCAACAATCCTATTTCCCCTTAAAAATCAGGATCAACAACTTCTCTGCCTGCTGTTTCAGTGACATGACGAATACAAAGTAACCAACTGGCATTTTAAACTTCTAGCTTAATTGAATGATTTTGTGCCCAGTGGTGGAAATAAAACTCCATTAGAAACTAAGCTTTTAAGACTTCTAAACCAACAGAGCCCAACATTGCAGAAATGGGATGCAAAAGTTATATTACTACCTACAATAGAGAGAGAAGTCAGGCCACTTCCTCCCCTTGATGGACTATGGGGTAATGGGGGGAAATGGAAGAAATAGCACTTTATATAACTTACTGGTTTAGAGCATATACAATATCTTATAGGATAGCACCCATCCCACCAGGTGTTGTCTTCCAGGGGACACAAAAGTGAATAAAAATTAGATCATTTTTTCCTTCCAGTCTTTCCAGTATACCTATGAGTGGACTATAATGATGTAGCTGCTACCAATATATCAAGTGGTATTTTCTTTAAGCTAGTTTTTGCTCCTTCATCACGTGGTCAAAAGGAACTCCCCAGGAGTCTGAGTTACTTGTTTGCACAATTTATTTCTACTTTTATTACTTTTTCAAGCCTGATTTTAATATATATCATAAAGTAAAATGAAACCAAAACTGACTTTATAATATATATGTATATATATAATAGTTTTCTATATATGCTGTAATGTATTATAAAATATAGCATTATATATTATAACATAATATATAATATAAGATTATATAATATATAATATTTAACACTATAATATAGTATAATGTGCGTGTATGTGTATGTGTGCACACGCGCACATGTGTGTACATGTCAAAGTCCCTACCAGCTACTTTGGGCATTATTGGACCATCTGGATCATAAGATCCAAGTAGCAAGGCAGCTTATTCTTATGGATTACTTAGTAAATAAGTTAGAGCACATCATAAAAGCCATCTATGAGAAGCCTTCAGCTAACATCATCCTCAATGGGGAAAAACTGAGAGCTTTCCCCCTGAGATCAGGAACACGACGGGGATGTCCACTCTCACCACTGTTGTTAAAATAGTGCTGGAAGTCCTAGCATCAGCCGTCAGACAACAAAAGGAAATCAAAGGCATCAGAATTGGCAAAGAAGAAGTCAAACTTTCACTTTTCGCAGACAACATAATACTCTACATGGAAAACCCGACAGACTCCACCAGAAGCCCACTAGAATTGATCCATGAATTCAGCAAAGTCGCAGGGTACAAAATCAATGTACAGACATCGGTTGCAATTTTATACATCAATAATGAAGCAACAGAAAGAGACATCAAGAAACTGATCCCATTCACAATTGCACAAAAAACCATAAAATACCTAGGAATAAGCCTAATCAAAAAAATAAAAGATCTGTATGCTGAAAACTATAGAAAACTTACAAAGGAAATTGAAGAAGATACAAAGAAATGGAAAAATATTCCATGCTCATGGATCAGAAGAATAAATATTGTTAAAATGTCATTACTACCCAAAGCAATCTACACATTCAATGCAATCCCAATCAAAATTGCACCAGCATTCTTCTCAAAGCTAGAACAAACTATCCTAAAATTTGTATGGAACCATAAAAGGCCCCGAATAGCCAAAGTAATATTGAAGAAGAAAATCAAAACAGGAGGCGTGACAATCCTAGACTTTTGCCTCTACTGCAAAGCTGTAATCATCAAGACAGTATGGTATGGGCACAAAAACAGATACATAGACCAATGGAATAGAATAGAGAACTCAGAATTGGACCCACAAATGCATGGCCAACTAATCTTTGACAAAGCAGGAAAGAGTATGCAGTGGAAAAAAGACAGCCTCTTTAACAGATGGTGCTGGGCGAACTGGACAGTAACATGCAGAAGAATGAAACTAGATCATTTTCTCACACCATGCACAAAAATAAACTCAAAATGGATAAAGGACCTGAATGTGAGACAGGAAACTATCAAAACCCTAGAGGAGAAAGCAGGAAACAACCTCCTTGACTCCACCGCAGCAACTTCTTACTAGACACGTCTCTGGAGGCAAGGGAAACAAAAGCAAAAATGAACTCCTGGGACCTCATCAAGATAGAAAGCTTCTGGTGGCCTCAGCACTCAGTGGGTGCAGGATGTGTTTCTAGGCCCAAGTGATCAGCAGATTCTTTGACAAGTTTTTTCCTCTTGTGGAGACAGACATATCAGGCTGTCAGAGAAAGCCACTTAACTTCCATGTGATTCTGTATATTCAGTTGTAAAACAGGGTTATGATAATCAAAGTATTGATGTGAAAAACATTAAAATAATGTCCTCAGTAAAAAAAAAAAAAAGAAAGAAAGCTTCTGCACAGTGAAGGAAACAATCAACAAAACTAAAGGCAACCGACAGAATGGGAGAAGATATTTACAAATGACATATTGGATAAAGGGTCAGTATCCAAAATCTATAAAGAAGTTACTAAACTCAATACACAAAAACAACAAATAATCTAGTGAGGAAATGGGCAGAAGACATGAATAGACACTTTTCCAAAGAAAATATGCAGGTGGCTAACAGACACTGAAAAGATGCTCAACATCACTCATTATCAGGGAAATACAAATCAAAACCACAATGAGATACCACCTCACACCGGTCAGAATGGCTAAAATTAACAACTCAAGAAACAACAGATATTGGTGAGGACATGGAGAAAGGGAACCTTTTGTACATTGGTGGGAATGCAAACCAGTGCAGCCACTTTGGAAAAATTTTTTGAGGCTCTTTAAAAAACTAAAAATAGAACTACCCTCTGACCCAGCAACTGCACTATTTATCCAAAGGATACAAAAATCCTTATTCGAAGGGGCACTTGCACCCCAATGTGTATAGCAGCACTATCAACAATAGCTAAATTATGGAAAGAGCCCAAATGTCCGTCTTTGATGAATGGAAAAATAAGATGTGGTGTATACATATACAATGAAATATTACTCAGTGATCAAAAAGAATGGAATCTTGCCATTTGCAACAGTGGATGGAACTAGAGTATATTATGCTAAGCAAAATAAGTCAGTCAGAGAAAGATAAATATCGTATGATTTCACTCATGTGGAATTTAAGAAACAAAAAGATGAACATAAGGGAAGGGAGGGAAAAATAAGATAAAAACAGAGAGGGAGGCAAACCATAAGAGACTCTTCAATACGGAGAACAACTGAGGGTTGCTGAAGGGGAGGAAGGTGAGGATGGACTAAATAGGTGATGGGCATAAGGAGGGCACTTGTGATGAGCACTGTGTGTTATATGTTAAGCGATGAATTGATGGGTTCTATCCCTGAAAACAATACTACACTGTATGTTAAATAACTTGAATTTAAATAAATTGTAAAAAATAAATATGGTAAAAATTTTAAAAATAATAAAAATAAAAGTTCTATACCTAGTACCAAAGACTGAAATTGGCACTATTTTCTACCATGTCCCCAAAGACTTCTAATTGGCCTTTCCTATGATAATAGAACCCTTGCCTAAGTCAGACACCCATTGTTGGGATTCTTCCAGTAACCAAGAATAATTATTCCAACTATGAAAGAGAAAATAATTGCTGAGTGGATTCCTAGATCCAATTGGCCTAGTATTGTAGGCAGAATTTCGAAAATGGTCCCCCAAAGGTGTCCCACTCTAATCCCCAGAGCCTGTGGATTTGATGAGTTCTCATCTTCGTGGTAATGTTAGTTATATGGCAGAGTTGGCTTTAAGACAAGAATATTATCTGGCTGAGCCTAAACTAATCACATGAGTCCTTAAAGCCAGAGCACTTTGTCCTGGAAAAGTCAGAGATTCAATGTGTGAGAAGAATTCTATACGCCATTTCTAGCTTTGAATATGGAAAGGGATGGTCACATGCAAAGGAATGCAGGAAACCTCTAGGATCAGAGGAAAACCTCTCTGGCCAACAGACAGGATGGAAACTGGGATCTCAGTCCTACAAGAATAAGGAAATGAATTCTGCCAACAATCTGATGAACATTGCAGTGGGCTTATCCATAGAGCCTTCAAATAAGAATCTAGCCCACATGATACTTTTGACCTTGGAAAACCCTAAACTGAGATCCCAGCCAAGCTTACACAGTTGATCTATAGAAATGTGAGGTAATAAATGGGTGTCATTTTAAGCCACTAAGTTTGTGGTTATTTGTTACACAGCATAAAAAACTAATACACTAATACCCACTATGAGAATGACTCAGGTGAAAACTATTATTTATCATCTGACATCTGTAAACCCTACTCTGACAGAACACAGTAGCCTTTTTAGTCATCAGGGATTAGTGTCACTTCAGAGTCACTGTACAAAAACTCCTGAAAAGCTAAAGTATTTTTCATTTTTCAGTTCATAAACTCTTTAAGGAAAAGCTAGGAGAAATACTTAAAGTACATACTTGGGGGTGTATTCAGGATCCTTCCTCAAAAGGACATGTTCTTCACTTCATTCAAGGGGCTCCTCTGAGAGTTGGCTTAGATCTTGAATTAAGTGATATATTGTGACTACTCAAATTATTTCTCTGTTCACCAGAACTACAATTGTTTTGATGGTACACATTAAAAAGAAAGTTTACGGGGGGGGGAGGAGGGATGGGCATGGAGGAGGACACTTGTGGGGATGAGCACTGAGTGTTATGTGGAAACTAATTTGACAATAAACTATTGGTAAAAAAAAAAAATTTAAAAAAAATAAAAAGAAACTTTAGGGGGCGTCTGGGTGGCTCAGTTGGTTACACAGGTTATGATCTCACATTCGTGAGTTTGAGCCTCATGTAGTCAGGCTCTATGCTGACAACTCAGAGCCTGGAGGCTGCTTCAGAATCTGTGTCTCTTCTTTCTCTGCCCCTCCTCCCACCTTTCTCTCTCTGTCACTCTCTGTCTCTCTCTTTCTTTCTCTCTCTCAAAAATAAATAAACATTAAAAAATTCTTTTTAATTTTAGTAGGTCATTGTATTCATTTCCTATAGCTGCTGTAACAAATTACCACAAACTTAATGGCTCAACACAAATTTGTTATATTACACTTCTGGAGGTCAGAAGTCTGAAAATGTGTTTTGCAGGGCTACCTATAATCAAGTTTCAGCAAGGCTGCATTCCTTCTGTGGGCTGAAATAAATTGGTAAAATCATATAATTCTCCTGCAATGTCAGACATTTTTACCTATCTCCTGGAATCTTTGGTGATCTAACTCTTATTATGAGTCTGGAGTAATAAAAGGTATTAAGATGGGTGTTGAGATGAATAAGTATCCCTGTGAAGTAACTATAACTGAGGTCCTTACAGAGACTTCAAGCTATGGGGGTTATTACAAGAAACCGGATCACTAAAATCCATGTAGATGTCTCTATCCCAGTGATTAGAATTCCATTCTTTCCAATCAATGCCCCAACTTTTACAAAAAGATCTGGTGAGCCCTGAATCCAAATTTGCTTTAATTCTGCAATCCACGGTATCAAACTCTAAGCCTTATTTTTTTGATACATTAGTGATGGCTATTACTACAAGAGAGAAAAGTTTCTTTTAAGGCAGTCATAAAAGCTCTCTGGTTTTCTGACTATGCTTTGAGCCAAGAAATTTAAGTCTTGAGATGGTATTTTCTTTTTAAGTGTTCTTCAATGTAGTCAGAAGTAATTATCCCATCCCATAGTCCTCGTGGTTTTCATATCCATTATAACACTCTATTGAAGCAGCACTTGGCCCCCCAAAACCTTGCCTTCAACAGGCACTTTACTATAAAGAACTACAGCTGATAATTTAAGTAGTGGTTTTGCCACTATATGCCAATGTCTGTGTGTCTCCAGTGGATGAAGTCATTACTGCTTCATACATAACCAGGTCTGATCTCCATATGTGAGGGTGTATTTCTTACCATCATATACTTTGTCAGAAAAGCCCTTTTAGGTATTTCAAGTAAGAAGGGATACATCTCAGAGTTAGAAGCTATATTCAAAAATGGAGAAATGTCCATGGTACTAACCGTATAGGAATCCCAGGAAGCAATCGCCAGCAATCTCAGGTGTCTAGCACGTCAAGGGAGTGATTGTCAGTGGGCCACAAGAACGTATCTGCTGTTCACCAAAACCCACTCTCTGCTCACTAGGCATAGCTGTAGTAACTGCTTTTGTTTTTCTTTTGTTTTCCAAATCACATGTCAATGTGTCCTTGAAAGACTATAACCAAGAATCCCACTGTCAGGGGCTCTGAAAAATATGCTTTCAGTCCTTGAGCATAGAAAAAATAGGTGCTGAGTTTTCCACAGGTGATTTTTTACATAATGGTTAAAAAGTGTTTTTTTTTTTTTAAAGAAAAGATGGTAAATTATTAGAGGGCAGGATGCTGTGTGTGTGTGTGTGTGTGTGTGTGTGTGTGAATGCATGTGTTTAATGTTCCTACCAGACAAAATAAAAAGTTAACATCTGTGGTGGATATCAGGGCTGTCTAATTCTTTTTCTTTCAGGCCTTTTGGAGAACTGACTTTCCTTGAGTTTCTTGAGGTTAGGTGTGGCTTACTCGAGTCAAAGAAATTAGAAGTCACACATTTTAATTCCACAGGGAAGTTTTTCATTGCTGAGGCTCAACAGTCCACCGTGTTGTCCCACTATTGGGAATAATCATAGAAGCAAATGTTGACATGGAGGTAAAATGCTAAACCTCCATGTCATATGGAAGACAGATGTTTGGAGAGGTTCCCAACCCACAATGAACTTTGCTAAAGCAAGAAATGAATCTTTATCAATTTAAGCCACAGGGACTGGTGATTGTTTATTGCAGTAACATAATCTATTATGACTGGCACAGATATTGATAACAGTAGCAGTAGGGATATTGGTAACCAATAATCTAAATAATCTAAGTCTGTAGCCTTAGCTTAAAAAAAAAATCACACATCGGTAAGTGAGGAAATGGATACTGGACACTGGAGGGATTGAAATTCAAGTTATCTAGTGGTAAACCATTTGGTAAAACTGTAGCTAATAGCAACTTGGGAGGCAATCATGTACTCAGTGAGCTGTATACAGAATTGGGAAACAGGACAAGAATTGTGTGTGTTTATTGCCTCATTTGTAAAAAATTACAAATAAATTAGCTCATAAAAGATTTGGCATTTGTTTGCAAACTGTAGCAGATTGGAAGAGACGACTGCTTCCCAACTCCAACAGTAAAGATACATTTGAGATACAAAACTCAATTAAAATGGGCTTAAAGAAAAAATCAAATCAATAGCTATTATACGAGAGTTAACACCTGTTACTGAATTAAGTCATCTCCAACAACAACAACAACAAAATCCTAATAAAGTGTTCCACGAAGGAAATTATTTCAATTAGACAAAATAACTCAGGAAAAAGGTGTGAAAACTGTGGTTTCCCACTGAAGTCCAATAAAATGAAGACACATGAAATTGCAGTTAAGTCAAGAGAGAGATCAGGATGGCAAAGAAAATATAGAAATTTGAGAACCATGTCTGAGAAAGAACTGTGAATGTGCCTATTTGGCACATGGAACTGATTTTAATCACACTGATAAAGAGACTACTAAGATTTTGAGGTAGTTGAGGAAGCATAGGCTGGGACCAAAAGAGTTTTCGTTGAAAATTTAAAACAACCCTTGGACTCCAAATATCTACAGACAGCAAGCGGTCTAATATGGCTGTTCATACCCTGTCCCAATGCTCATTTCTTGTGTGGCCAATGGAACTAATGTCAAGGGAAGAATCCTCTCTGAGGGAGAAGCCAAGGGCTACAGTAACTAGACTCTACAGCCCTCTTAGAGAGCCTACCTGGAGCTAATCTAGGAATATTCCACGTAAAATAATTTCACAGAACTGATCTCTAAGATCTTCCCAAGTTTCTCATTGAGAATAACCATCCTCCTTGATGTTATGAAAACACTATTTTTAAAATATTTATTTGGTTATTTTGAGAGAAAAATAGCACAAGTGGGGAAGGGACAGAGAGAGATAGAAAGAGGGAGAAAGAGAATCCCAAGCAGGCTCCACACCATCAGCACAGATCCCAATGCAGAGCTCAAACCCACGAACCACAAGATCATGACCTGAGCTAAAATCAGGAGTCAGAGACCTAATCAACTGAGCCACCCAGGTATCCCGTGAAAACACTGTTTTTAAAACTCTCTTGTCTTACAATCATTTATATGCATGTATGTCCCCAATCTAAAATGGGTTCCTTGAGGGTAAGTGCAAACTCTCATTTATCTACATGTCTTTAGATACTGGGCTCTCAAAAATATCTACCTAGGTGAATTTCAGAATTGCTACAGATCAGTATCTACTGTTTCCATTTTTTTTCCTTTCGGAATGGAAATGTTTAATCGGGTTATTGGATCCCTGTTCCACCACTGGACACAGATTCAGTGTTAAGGAACAGGGAGAAGAGAGCTTATCTTTTTAGTTCATAAATCTCATAATCAAGAGCCACTACATGTAGAGACTCTAGTCTTCACTGTGAGTTCCTTGGTTTGGGGAGCACCTTCCGTGTAGAGGGGATGGAGGCATTCTGCATGGAAAGGAGTACAAACCAAGTATCTAGCACCCAGAAAATGGGCTACAGTGGATATTAGTTTATTCACCTATATTTCTAGTTCTCCTCCTTCAAAATATATGACAGGATTGACCATGTGACTGGTTCTGGGCAATAACTAGGGGGCATATGTAATGTAGGGCACTGATTTGGGGCCTGGAACATTTAATTTCTTGCCAGTGTAAGACACTATAGAACTCCCTTCCCTGCTTCAGCAACTGGCAACATTCCAAATGATGGAGCCCCCATAGCTTGGGTTTCCATATGGGGACAACATAAGACAGAGCCCCTTGTCAACCTGAAATGGATCCAGAGTATGAGCAAGAAATAAGCCTGTTTTGTGGTGTTTTTGTTACCATGGCATTATATGACACATCATAACTGATTTAGTATTCCTAGGTGAGTTATCCAAGTTATTTTGAAATCTTCTTTGTTTGTATAATTCATAGATCTTTGGAGGATGTCTACACCCCAAACTCCTATAAAAAAATAGACATGCTCTGTGCCCCAATTCCAGCAGACAACTATTCTGTCATTCCCAACCAGTCTCAGTGATGGTCATGCACTGTCTTGAGAGGGAGTAAGTTGAAGTGCTTTACTTACATGCAGTCAATCTTCTTCCCTATTATTTCTACCTCTTACTTTTTTTTTTAAGAGAATTTTAATTCTAGTGTAGTTAACATACAGTGTTACATGAGTTTCAGGTGTACGATAGAGTGATTCAAAATTCTATACATTACTCAGTGGTCCTCAAGATCAGTGTACTCTTAATCCCCTTCACTTATTTCACCCATCTTCCCACCCACATTTGGTAACCATCTGATTGTTCTCTATAGTTGAGTCTGTTTCTCAGTTTGTCTCTCTTTTTCCCCTTTGTTTTCCTTCTTAAATTCCACATATGAGCGAAATCATATGTTATTTGTCTTTCTCTGACTGATTTATTTCGCTTAGCCTTATACTCTCTAGCTAATGGTAAGATTTCGTGTCATGGCAAATGGTAAGATTTCATTCTTTTTTATGGCTAAATAATATTCCATTGTGTATATGTATATCTACAACATCTTCACCCATTCATCTATTGATGGACACATGGATGCTTCCATAATTTTGTTACTGTAAATAATGCAGAACACATCCCTGGGAAGTTTCATTAGTGAAAATCTATTAGTAAGTTCTCAGATATTGTGTGTCTGAAAATTCTTTCACTTTTAAGTTTGCAAGACTATTTTCCTGGATATAAAATTCAAAGTGGACAGTTACTTGCTTGCAGCACTTTATAGATATCATTCTATCACATCTAGTTTCCATTATTGTCAGGTTACAATTTGTTTTTCTTTTGTATGGGATCTGTCTTTCATGTCTGGCTGTGGATTTTTTCATCATGTATGTATGTTGTATGTATTTTTAAAATTCCAGTATAATTAAGATACAGTGTTATATTAGTTCCAGGTGTACAATATAGTGATTCAACAATTCTATACATTATTCAGGCCTCATCATGATAAGTGTACTCTTCATCTTACCCACCTATTTCACTCATCCCCCCATTCCCCTCCTCCCTGGTAATTGTTTTTCTCTGACTGGCTCATTTCACTTAGCATTATACCCTTTGGATCCATCCATATTTTTACAAATGGCAAGGTTTCATCCTTTGTTATGGCTGAGTAAAATTCCATTGTATACACACACCATGTCTTCTTTATCCATTTATCTATCAATGGACATTTAGGTTGCTTCTATATTTTGGCTACTGTGAGTAATGCTGCAAAAAAACATAAGGGTGCATATGCCTTTTAAAATTAGTGTTTTTGCATTCTTACAATAAGTGCTCAATAGTAAAATTACTGGATCATGTGGTAAATCTATTTTTAATTTCTTGAGGAACCTTCATACTGTTTTCCATAGTGACTGCACCAGTTTACATTACCACCAACAGTGCATTAGGGTTCCTGGTTTTGTGTGTGTGTGTGTGTGTGTGTGTGTGTGTGTGTGTGTGTGTTGTTGATTTAAAAAATTCTGACAAGTGTGAGGTGTTATCTCACTGTGGTTTTGATTTCCATTTCCCTGATGATGAGTGATGTTGAGCATCTTTTCATACATCTGTTGGCCATCTGTATGTCTTCTTTGGAGAAATGACTATTCATGTCTTCTGCCCATTTTTAATGGGATTATTTGTGGTTTTTTAGAATTGAGTTATACAAGTTTATATATTTTGGATAGGAACCTTTTATCAGATATGTCATAGGTAAACATCTTCTCCCATTCAGTGGCCTATCTTTTAGTTTTGTTGGTTGCTTCCTTTGCTATGCCCAAGCTTATTTTGATGTAGTCCCAATAGTTTATTTTTGCTTTGTTTCCGTTACCTCAGGAGACATATCTAGAAAAATGATGTTATGGGTGATGGCAGAGAAATTGCTGTGTTCTTTTCTAGGATTTCAGCTCTCATATTTAAGTTCTTAATCCATTTTGAGTTTATTTTTGTGTACGGTGTAAGAAAGTGGTCCAGTTTCATTCTTTTGCATGTATCTGACCAGTTTTTCCAACACCCTTTGTTGAAGAGCTTGTGTTTTTACCATTGCATATTCTTTCCTGCTTTGTTGAAAATTAATTGACCATATAGTTGTGGGTTCATTTCTGAGTTTTCTATTCTGATACATTGATCTATGTGTCTATTTTGTGCCAGTACCATCCCTTTTTGATTACTACAGCTTTGTAATATAACTTTAAATCTGGAATGGTGATTTCTCTGGTTTTGTTTTTCTTTTCAAGAATGCTTTGGATACTCAGGGTCTTTTGTGGTTCTATACAAATTTTAGGATTCTTTGTTCTGGTTTTGTGAAAAATGCTGGTGGTATTTTGATAGGGATTGCATTAAATCTGTAGATTGCTTTTGGTAGTAGAGACATTTTAGCAATATTTCTTCTAATCCATGAGCATGAATGTCTTTCCATTTCTTTGCATCATCTTCAATTTCCTCCATCCATGTTTTATAGATTTCAGAATACAGGTCTTTCACCTCCTAGGTTTATTCTTAGGTATATTATTATTATTGGTGCAATTGTAAATGGGATTGTTTTCTTAATTTCTCTTTCTGCTGCTTTTTTAAAATCTGTGTACCAAAATGCAACAGATTTCTGCACATTGATTTTGTGTCCTGTGACTTTACTGCATTCATTTATTAGTTCTCATAGAACTAGAAAACTTTAGGGCCTTCTCTATAGTACCATGAGAGTACCATGTCATCTGCAAATAATCAAAGATTTACTTCTTCCTTAAAATTCTGGGTGTCTTTTATTTCTTTTTGTTGTCTGATTGCTGTGGCTAGCACTTCCAGGACTATGCTGAATAGAAATGGTGAGAGCGGAGATCCTTTTCCTGTTCCTCACCTTACATCTATCCTTTACCCTTAGTTTTTCTCTTCTATGCAAGAGAAACCAAGGACACTTCTTCCATCAATATCCTCTAACAAGTTCTCTGTAGGATATTTAATTGTTTCTTGGGTAACAGTTTTCAGACTCCTTTCCATCCTCATCACGCTTCTCTGTATTGCAGTACTAATGTTCCACTTAAAGTATTCTCATTAAGACAGAACTCCAAGGGGGCGCCTGGGTGGCTTAGTCGGTTAAGTGTCCGACTTTCGCTTAGGTCATGATCTCGCGGTTCGTGGGTTCGAGCCCGCGTCGGGCTCTGTGCTGACTGCCGGCTCAGAGCCTGGAGCCTATTTCAGAGTCTGTATCTCCCTCTCTCTCTGACCCTCCCCTGCTCACGCTGTCTCTCTCTCTCTCCTAGAAATAAATAAAAAAGTATTAAAAAAAAAAAAGACAGAACTCCAGGGTTTTTTGGTTTCTCACTGAGAATTAGTGATATTGTGAAAACCCTCTTTGTAAACCTCTCTGGTGATTTCCATGTATTACAGTCACTTTATATATCACTTTATGTGCATATATGTCTCTCCATCTAAGCTGAGTTTCTTGAGGGCAAACTCTTATTGATCTACATGTCTTTAGAGATTATCACAGCATTGCACACATTATAAGCACATTATAGGCATTAAAGGAAAGAAAGGACCAAGGAAGATTCATAAGTGTAGTAGGTTGAATATTGCCCCCAAAGATATCCAGGTCTTAATCCCTTGTTTTACCTTAGATGGTAAGAGAGACTTTGCAAATGTGATGAAGAATCTTGAGATGAGATTATCCTGGATTATCCAGGTGGGCCGTAAACGTAATCACATGTATCCTACAGAGGAGAGAAAGCAATATGTGACAGCAGCAGAGTGGGAAGGAGACAGAGATTTGAGGATGCTACACTGTGGGCTTTGAAGATAGAAGTAAGGACAATGAGCCAAGGAATGCAAGCAACGCCCCTCTAGAAGCCAGAAAAGTCAAGGAAACTGATTCCATGAGCCTCTGCAGAGAGTACTCCTGCCAACGCCTTGGTTTGGTGCCAGTGAAACAGATTTCAAAGTTCTTCTGGAAGACAGAAATGTGAGATAATTTGTGTTAAGAAATGTGTGTTGTTTTAAGCCATGAAGCTTGTGATAATTTATTATAGTGGCAATATAAAAATAATACAATGATCAAGGGATTCCATGTGTCTGACCTCATGGTGGTCTGAACAATACTCCAAGCATCTGGAACAAACCAGCGCCACACTTGATACCTACCAGACAGTCTACACTACCTACAACTGGTGGGAGCCACCACATCTTCCAAGGGTAGGAAGGGCATTTGTTTTCCTTTATTTCAGACACACAAGCAGTAATTTCCATTTTTTTAATTTTTAAAATATGTTTATTGATTTTTGAGAGCAGGAGAGAGAGAGAGAGCACCAACAGGGGAGGAGCAGAGTAAAGGGAGACAGAGGATCCAAAGTGGGCTCTGTCCTGATAGTAGAGAGCCTGATGCAGAGCTTGAACCCATGGACCATGAGATCATGACCTGAGCCAAAGTCAGACACTTAACCAACTGTGCCACCCAGGCACCCCGCAGTAATTTCCATTCTTACAGGAATAAACCACAAATTAAAATCTGGTTATCTTCACACTGAAGATACCACCTCACGCTGGTCAGAGTGGCTAAAATGAGCAAATCAGNGCTATCAATATTCATTTTACTCAAACCATATATAATTTATTAAATTAAAAATTATCACAATTTTAATATCATTGTCAGGATATAGTTTTATGAAATCAAAAGAACTATAGCATTCTGGAGAATGGGGACATATTAGGAAAGGTATACTATCCTTAATGGAGATTCAATGGGAAAATGAAAAAACTGTTTTCTTGGAACATATTAACACTAAATGAGATCTTTATAAGGTGGTATCACCATTGATCTCACCTATCCTTGTTGTGTGGTGCTGTGAAATGTAATTAGACAAAAAGAAAGATCCACTTCTTACTACCCTATCCCTTACTCACCCCTCTGAGCATGCCTTGACTTCAATATCTTTTCCGGGAATATGAACACAGCTAAGTCATTCTTTCTTAGAAAGCCGCCCCCCCCCCCCAACTTGGTCAGATTCCAGTACTGATATTTATTAGCTATATGATTTGGGGCACATTATTTAAACTCTCTGATTAGACAGAGCAAATAGCACTTACCTTTCAAGTCAACTGGGGGGTTTAGATAGATAGATACACCTTGTTTAGCTCAATGCATGACACCCAGTGAGCACTCTGGTAAATAGAGCCTGGAATGAGAGATGGGAGAGAAAGGGAATATCTCTTCTGTGTCCCTGGGTATCTTTGGTATCTGCTACCTCTATTAGGGCTGTCCAGATGCTGATTTGCTCCTGCCTCCCATTTGGAGGCTCCCTGAGACCCTTGAGGACCACCCCCCAGAGTGTGCCTCTGCTCTTCCCTGCAGCTCCCTCAAACTCTTTTGTGAGTGTGAATATTTGAATACATGATTCATCTTCCCAATTTGATTGAAAACTTTCTGAAAGGCAGAGAACATACTTTACATATCTGTGTTGTCTACACACTTAGCACAATGCAGGATGCACATTTTATATTTGATTTTTATTGGCTAAATGAATAAAAAATATTATTCAATGGGGAATGTGGGAGAAATGGCAACAAAAGCTTGGTTTTGAAATGGTATGAGTTGTTTGTTTTCCTGGGTTGGGGAGGCGGTGCCTTGCCTGCTCAGTGTGAGGTTAAAATCACTAGACTAAAACCAGATCTTGACATTAGGGACCATCTAGAGTGGTAAATACAATCTCCACCAGCCATTAGGACCTCTAAGTCCTTCATTTGGAAATTTATTTGGGTTAAGTTAGCAATTATCTGCATCAATGTGCTTGTTTTGAGATGAAAGAACACAGGTCTCTCTGACACACTCTGCAGGGGTACTCACTCCAGCAACAGTGACTATGGGCCCCAGAGTCCCCCTCAGGCCTTAAAACTTCTGTTTCCTGGTGAGGGTGAGGATTAGTCTTTGGAGGTGCAAAACATAACATTCCACCTGACTCCGATTTCAATAGGTAAGGTGTCCTGTATTCTGAAACGAGCATGAGCACCCACTGCATTTGAAGACACTGACAAGTTCTGTCCAGAGTGAGCCCCAGGGTGACAGGCCTGTATTGTGCTGCACAACAGAAGCTTAGAGAACATAAACAAGCCCCCTTGCTCATCTACACATCATCCTGGGTGATACACATGTTCATCCTGTTTGCTAAACAATTTTTTAAAAGAGAAGACCAAAGAAATTATCACACTTTTCATTTCAGAAAAGTGTATTTGACATGGTAATTTTCACCTGAGCCCTTCATCTTCCCATAAAAGGCAACAGCACCAGCTGCTGATTTCTTCCTTAACAGAGTAGCAAGAACTTAGCAGGCCTCTTGCTTGGTGTCTTTCTTTTGTTTTTCCTTTTTTATTAATTTCAGTGTGCTAGGCAGGGAGGCAACAAAAATGTACAAACGGCAATTCTGATGTCAAGACGAGGCATCTATCAAATTTAGATGGCTGAGCAATAAAATGTAGAAGCTACAGGGAAGTCATATTTGAGGGCTTGCTCTCCCAAAGTTAATGACAATCATTGATTTTTTTTTAAACTGAATTTCAGAGATAAAGTCATTAGGATTTAGATCTTTGCCATTTTTGATGACTAGATCTTTGGAACACTTTGTCCACATCTGTAATATTAATACTATAAACTGAATCTTCACTGGAAAGTATCATTATGTACGTCAGTGAGGCCAGCGAGATCCCATTTTTAATGATATTCCATCCTCTCTTAAAACTTAGCCATGACCTTGGTCCTCTGCCTCTCAGGAAATGTTTATGTTCTTTCCTTACTCTAGGGCATCTCACTTAATGATTCTGAGAACTGTTTCTCTGTCTATTTAGATACATTTATGGTGGGCATGTCAATAAACAGAAAGTTTGGTTGTTTAATAAGAAGATAGTTCTGAACAACTGCATCAAGTATATGAAGATGAAAATGCTGCCTTTAAATGCAACAAACTCTCAGCTGCTGAAATGACTAGACCACCCAAACAAGACAGGACCCATTTCTCAAAGTCCACCTGCAAAGCACAGCAGGCAGTAGTGAGTTGGTGTCTGAAGGACTCTAAAGCCCAGTGCAGAGACTGCACAAGACAAATCTGACTGGCGTACACTGCTAACAAGGATCCTATGTCAATTTGAAGACTTTGTAAATGAAGTTTAATCTGCACTGAGTTCTTTTTTATGAGGAAAAAAAGTTGCTAAGTTTTAGGTTGACTTCCTAAGGAAAGGTTTATTCACTTAACCACACTAATGGGAAAGCCTCCACCTTACTACATGGGTCAGGGGTGGATTCTCCAATCATTTCACCAGTAGCTAAGTTTCACCCATAGTAACTTCTTCCAGAACATAACAGAGCCTAATGGAAAACTGACCTGACCCTTAGCACCCTCAGCCACACCACACCTCCCTCTATCAGCCCCAAAGTTACAATGAAAAAGAAGTGGACCTTTCTCTCTTCCCTTATTCCAATTATTCCCAACAAAAGCCACAAAGGTGGCCTGGCTCCTACAGTTCCAAGTCTTTGTTAACAGAGGCGCTATATACAAGCCAACTCTTCCTTCCTGACTTTTCCTTTTCTCCTCTCATTTTTTTTTTATAAGCAGAGAAGCACTGTGAGTTTACAAACATTACTCCTCTGGAAGAATCTGTTATCTTTAGTGAATGGTTCATAGACAGCCTTTTGAGCAATATCAAACAACCTCCTGTTTACTTTCCCTTATAACCACTCACCAGTGTAATTGCAGTCATGAACAACAGCTGAAAATCGAAACTGATTTTTCAACAAAAAACATTAAGGATTTGTGAGTGATCAACAATTATGGTTTGTAAGAAAAGAAGCCACCCTTTCTTTCAGTTCCTATTTCAGTCGCTGGGCAGCAGTTTTTAATATTAAGTTCTGTTCTTTGTGATTCATTCCAAAATTATTTTTATTCATCGTGTCCTTATTTCTCTCGTGTGCTCAGCAGGCAAGATAAACAACAAATGATGAAGGGAAAGGTGGGGCAGAGCCCAGACCTGCCCTCCCTCTCATGGGCTGGTTCTTACACCCACACAGCCTTCTCCTTTCCTGTGTCTTCACCATCATCCTAGATGAAGAGTAGCACTCCAAGTGGCCATCCTGCCAAGAATTCTTCTTCACCTAAAAATCCAACTTTATCTTGCTGCCCCATACCTTGCCTCAGTTTGAGACCTCATCTTCTTGTCATCTCATCATTTGCCCTTCTGCATCTAGGTCCTAACATTCTTCCTGACCCAAATTGGAGCCTCACAATACATTCTTCACACTGCAATCAAATTAGGAAATGTTTGTGTTCTTTCCTTACCCTAAGCCATCTCACTTAATGATTCTGAGACCTATTTCTCTGTCTGCTTAGATACATTTATGGTGGGCATGTTAATAAACAAAATTTGGCTGTTCTACAACTACAAACACAGCATGTATGCTCCTTCCTTAAAGACCTTCAATGGATGGATCCCTGCTGCCTGCAGGATCAAGCCCAAATTCCTTATCATGACTTATGTGGCTCTTTGAGAACCAACCCCCACCTACCCTCCCTCACAACTCAGCCCCTCCATGTTTCTCTTTGCATTCTTTGTCCCACTGAAGGATTTGCCTCCCAAACTCCCATCTCTGTTTTTACCCCCTTCTTTTCCATCACACTGCCTCAGTGTTGAGGAAGACAGTGAGCTTAAGATGTGTCTAAAGTTTCTAGCTAGCTTGACTCATAGAGTGGACAGTGCCATTCATGGAAACATGGAAGAAAAAGTCCAGATTTGTGGGGATATGATGAGTTATATTTGAGATATTTTAGTTTCAAGGTGCAGAAGGGACAGATCACAGGTGAAGGTAGTGAGCATATAGTTGAAAAGAAGTATGTGAAGCTAAGGAGAAAGGTCAGGCTGGATGATAAAGATCTAGGATTCATCAGCAACTAGAAATAGAAGCCATTGAGGCCACCAGAAAAAAGTTGGAAATATGAAGAAAGAATGCTAATAGCAGAGCACTTAGGATGGAAAAGTGGGTGGAAAAACAAGAACCAGAGAATTGAGACAAATCATTCAAGAGACAGGAACATGACAGGAACATATAAAAGATAATAGAGGTCATAGTGAGTATAAGCCTGCCAAATGCAGAAAGGTATTATAGGATGAGAAATAAGGAAAAGCTATTAAATGTGAGACTTAGGAAGTTACTAGTGGTTGTCTATCTGTTTAGTAACTTGTATTATCTCTCATAGTCAACACAACAACCCTGGAAGTCATCCAGAATGCCGCCCAAAGACACATAACTAGTACTCGAGATTAGAACTCAAAGCTTTTGACTCCTAGGTCAGTGCTTTCTTCTATTACAGCACACTGGGTCTTCAAGACACATTAGCAATGTGGCCATTTTTTAAAAAATAAGAAGTACTCAGACTAGTGGAGAAAACAGGCTCACGTTAAAGTGGAGAGTGCTACCAAGAGAGTCGCTAAAGGGCCCCAGACATAAGCTGTCAAACCCAGCCTGTACTCCTGGCGGAGCCGACGCCTGAGTGCAGCTGGAAATGATGGGATGAGTCAGCCAGGGTGGAAGAAAGAGCCAGCAAGGGGTCTGGGAGGGTACTGGGGCAAACTGTCAACAGAAACAAAGCAGGGTCTTGGTCAGTGAGTGTGGAGAGGTGCAAGAAATGTGAAGCCAGGAAAGAGAGCATGAAGAGGGCTGTCGGAGGAAACAAGTCATCCTGTCTCACTGAGTAGTGATGCAGGGCCTCTACAACCTTATCTCAGAGAAGAATGCTCCACATCCCCCATGTTTTGGCCACACAGAAATCCATACGACTTCTGGGATTCTCCCCATCTCTCCTACCTCTGCACTCATGCCCTTATTATTGCCGTTTCTTCATCCTCCCTCCTCAAAACTCCATGTCTACTCTTAAAGTCTTATTCATCAACCAAAGTTCAGCTCCATGGCCTCTCTGCTTTAGGGCCTCTCCAGATGATCCCAGTCAAAATTAATCTCTCTTCAGGGCATGTGGGTGGTTCAGTAGGTTGTGTCCAACTCTTGATACTGGCCCAGGTCATCATCTCACTGTTAATGGGATTGAGTCCTGATCAAGCACTGAGGTCACAGTGCAGAGGGATTGGGATTTTCTCTCTCCCTCTCTCCTTGCCCCTCCCTAACTCTCACTCTCTCTGTCTCTCAAAATAATTAAATAAAATATTTTAAAAAATTAATCTCTCCTCCCTCTCCATTCCCACTTTATAATTCTTCGGTAGCATCTTTCTTACTTGGCCTTATATCATAGTTTCTTATGAGTTGATCTGTCTCAGTTCCCCTCTGCCCATCCCCCATCACTCCCACATACACACCCAAACCTGATTATGGGTCCCTAAGAATCCAGGGCTCTCTGTTACTTACCTTTGCACTCCTCACAGGGCGCAACAGAGATCTGGATACATGGCAGAGTCTCAAGAATATTTGGTGAGCTGAAAGACATCACCATCAATACAAAGAAAAAGACACAGACACAAGGAAATCGGCAAATACAGACTATTATTGCTGGATGGAAACTTAAAAGTCATCTCCTCTGATGACTTTTTTTTTTATTTCATAGAATAGGGTTTTGGGTTAGATATGTGGAAATGCAAGAATGTAACCTATGCCGAGGACTATATAAACAATTGGTGTTGTGTAAGCATTCAGGAAGCCAAGCATTACTTGAGAAGGTAGAACATAACCAGCTCTCTCATGGAAGAGCATGAATAGGGTATTTCAAGGAGGAAGGAGGGAATCAGCAAAAGTGTGACAATCTGGAAGAAAATATGTAAAGTGGTGAGGAAAACAATAACAGAGTCAGTATGGAGGGGCCAGAGGTTTGTTTAAGGGAAACAGAGGGAGATGAGGCTAGAAGGGTAGTTTTGGGTCAAAATCTGGGGCCCCCTCAAAGATCAGAGGATTCAGACTTTAACCTGAGACACTAGGATTCTCTTCAAAGTGCTTTAACATTGGGATGACTTGAACAAGATGACAATTTTGAAAGATGGGCCAGGAAGATGAGGGCCCTGCGCTGGAACCAGATTGACTCATTAGGAAGTATGAAATGAAGTATGGACCAGGGAGACCACAAAAGACACCAAAAAGAGGAAACAGACTGATTCACCACGAAAACTTGGGAAAGATGAGGTGAGAAAGGGAAACACTAAGAATCCTTTAAGGTTTCCAGCTTACATGGCTAGAAGGGTGAAGATCTGATGGGAAAGGGGGAAGGCAGAGAAAATAAACTGTTAGATCCAGAGAATTCTTTACAGATGATCATGTCTAAGTAGTAAGTTTTGCAGATGAGGACTCCAGGCAAAAGGTTGTGCTGGACAAAACAAGAGGACTTTGCTTTTAGTCAGCATTCTTAGAACATGTTTCTCTCATCGTGTTAAAGGCCAGGAATGGAAACACCCACAGATGAAGAACAGCACCAGCCTGAGGCAGAATCACATCTGGCCCCTGGGTGGGGCTCATCCTGCTTCTCCTTCTAACTCTATGCCATTCAGCATCTGCCTTGGGCAGGCGATCATCTTCTTCAGCTGGATCTCCATGCCTTCCTGGTTACCCTGTCTGGAGTCACCTATTACCTACGCCTAGGCCTTTTACCCTGGCCCCAAATTCATCGCCCCTGAGAAGATACATGTTAGCTCCACAACCCCTCTTTCTCCTTCTCCTTTCTCCACTTCTTTACATTCATTCCTTCAACAGTTTTATAAATCCTGTAAATACGATGGCAAGCAAGACATGGTTACTGCCCTCACAGGGCTTACACAATTTATCCCTTCAAAATAGGGCTGAGATAAAAAATAATGGAGATTTATAATCTTTGTGGAGAATTAGGGTAGCCAGATAAGGTACTCTTGGTAGGTGTCACCTCAGCTGAGACCTACAAGGTAAAGAGGAGACCTTATTCCAGCCATATGCAAAGACCCCAAGACTATGCATTCAAGCTATTGAAAGGAGGCCAGAGAGAATGAAGCACAGTGAGTGAGGGGAAGACTGACATAAGCAGGAAACCAGGTGGTAAGGAGAACTCCTTAAGAAAAAAAAATACAACATGTTCAATACAGAATTAGGTACCAAACTAAGTTTGTTTAGAATGATAAAATAAATTATATAAATTAGAAATTTGTAATATTTACAAGAACTAAAAGCTTAAAATTATTCAATCTTTCTAGTGATTTGAACCTTCCATCATTATGAAGTGACCCCCCTAATAATGCTCTCTGCCTTAAAGCCTACTTGCCTCTTCATAACAGGTGTAGACCTGTTTTAGTTTTCCTGATGGTATCATGGTTTGTTCTTTTACTTTCAACCTTTCTTTAAGTGTTTTATTTTTGAGAGAGTGTGCACCCATGAGCAGGGAAGGGGCAGAGAGAGAGAGAGAGGGAGACAGAGAATCCCAAGCAGGATCTGTGCTGTCAGTATAGAGCCCAATTTGGCTGGAACCCACAAACCATGAAATCATGACCTAGCCAAAATCAAGAGTTGGACGCTTAACTAACTGAGCCTCTTACTTTCAACCTTTTTAAAACCTTATCTTTTTCATCTTTTTCTTATAAACAGCTTATAGTGTATTTTCTTAAATTCTATCTAAAAAAAATATTTGTTTTTTAACTGGAACACTTGATCTATCTTGGCCCTAGCCCTACCCTTGATATAGTTGGATTTAAACCTCTCAACTTATTACATCCTTCCATACATCCTGTTCTGTGCTCTTCGTGTCCCCCTTTCATGTCTTGCTCTGAATCGATTTTTTTAACCATTCTATATTTTCCATCTATTAGTATGAAAGCTACACACACTTTTTTCACTCTCTTGATTTTTACCCTAGTGCAGGCCTGACATATCAAAGTGTGATGCTAATCTTTCCTTTAACCTCCCCTTGAAAAATGCAAGGACCTTGGAGTACCTCGGATCTTAGACCTTTAACTGACTCCTCTTCCCCAAGCTATACGTAACTCAATCAAGTATTTTGATTGTATGTATTTCCAAAGTCCAACAAGATATTATTATTGCTTTATATAGTTAATGGTCATTTGGATTCACTTACATATTTACCATTTTCTTTGCTTTCCTTTCCTGCTACATCCCAGAGCTTAAAAGGCATCATTCTCCTTCTTACTGAACAATATCCTTTCAATTTTTTCTTCAGATGTGGGTCCATTAGAAATACTTGTACATTTCAATCTGCAGTTTATGAGGGTTCTAATTTCTAAACATCCCTGTCAGCACTTAATGGCCTTTTCTTTAATTATTATTATAACAATCCCAGTGGGTGTGAAGTGGAATCTCAGTGCGTTTTTGATTCACATTCTCTAATGACTTATGATGCTGAGCATGTTTTTATGTGTTTATTGGTAATTTGTGTTTCTTCTTTAGAGAAATGAATACTCGTAAGTTGGATTATATGTCTTTTTATTATTGGGTTGTAAGAGTTCTTTATATATATTCCTGCCATTCCTTTCTGGCCTGCCAAGTTTCAGTAGATAGGTCTCCAACTACTCTGATAGGTCTCCCGTTGTATATTAGGGCACTTTTATCCCTAGCTGCTTTCAGAATTCTCACTTTGTCCTTATATTTTGTCAGTTTCACTAAGGTATGTTGTGCAGAAGACTGATTCAAGTTACATCTGAGGGGCGTTCTCTGTGCCTCTTCGATTTCAATGTCTGTTTCCTTCCTTAGATTGGGGAAGTTCTTAGCTATAATTTGTTCAAGTACCCCTTCAGTCCCTTTTTCTCTCTTCTTCTTCCTCTGGAATTCCTATGATACGGATGTTGTTTCGTTTGATTGCATCACTCACTTCTCAAATTCTCCTTTCATGCTCCTGGATCAGTTTATCTCTCTTTTTCTCGGCTTCCTCTTTTTCTATAATTGTGTCTTCTAATTCACCTATTCTCCTCTCTGCTTCTTCAATCCGTGCAGTGGCCGCCTCCATTTTATTATGCACCTCATTTATAGCATTTTTAAATTCATCACAACTATTTTTAAGGTCCATAATCTTTGTAGCAATAGCTTCTCTTGTGTTTTCCATGCCTTTTTCAAGCCCAGTGATTAATTTTACGACTATTGTTCTAAATTCTTGGTCAGTTATGTTGCTTATATCTGTTTTGAGCAATTCTTTAGCTGTCATTTCTTCCTGGAATTTCTTTGGAGGAGAGTTCTGTTTCACCATTTTGGCTAGCTTTCTGTCTCTTGTTAGTTTTAAAAGCTTATTACAACTCTGCACCTGTGAGTTCTGTTGTATTAAAGGACGCTCATTAACTGTCCATGACCTGTCTGTTCAGGAAGTGTTCTTTTAATGGTGTCCCTTGGTCTCTCTTGTTGTGCCTTTGGTTATTTTATTCCCTACTTATAGTGATATTTGGAACTCCCCACCATGTGTTTCTTGAAGTAGCCCTGGCACCTGGTCATTTCCTCCTCTCTGGAAGGACAGCATCCTCCCACGTGGAATCCAACACCTGCAAGCACAGGATTCCCAAGACTGACCCGTGCCTGCATAAGGGCCTTCTGTCAGCTGGGATTTTGATAGATATTGTACTGAATTTGTAGATAAATTTAAGGAATCTTGCCATCTTAACAATTAAGTGTTCCAGTCTATGAAAGTGGAATAGTTTTCCACTCATTTAAATTTCCTTTCATTTCTTTAATCAATGTTCTGTAGTTTTCAGTGTATGAATTTTGCACTTGTTTTATTAACTTCACATCTAAGAATTTTACTTAGTATTTACTTTGATGCATTTGTAAATTGAATTGTTTTCTCAAATTTTTTTCAGAATATTCATTATTAGTGTATGAAATGCAATTGATTTCTACGTATTGATCTTGTATCCTGCAACCTTGCTGAATTTGTTTAATCCTAATAGTTTTTTAGTGGATTCCTTAGGATTCTCTATACACAAGATCACATCATCTATGAACACAGGTAGTTTCACTTCTTCCTTTCTAATGCAGATACTATTTATTTATTTACTTATTTATGCTATTTGCCCTTACTAGAACCTCCAGTACCATGATAAATAGAAGTGATAAGAGCAAATATCCTTTTCTGTTTTTTTAAATTTCTTAATGTTTATTTATTTTTTAAAAAGAGAGACAGAGGGTGAGAAAGGAAAAGCAGCAGAATCTGAAGCAGGATCCAGGATCTGCGCTTTCAGCACAGAGCCCAAAGAGGGGCTCAAACTCACAAATGGCAAGATCATGACCTGAGCCCAAGTCAGACATTTAACCGACTGAGCCACCCAGGCACCCCCAAAAAGTAGATTAGAGGATACTTCTCATTATAGATGTAGCCCATCTAATTAATGAAAAAGGAAGGGCAAATTTGAGTATCATTGTTTTATAACTCCTAATGAAGTAATGAATCTGAGTATTGAATTAATATCTGCTAATATGACAAAAAAAAAAAAAAGGGACAACTAGATCACAAGTCCCCTAATGGAAAAACACAGTTCCACTATAAAGTAATCATCTCTAAAAAATCAACCCTATTCAAGTCTCTAGATCTATCTACTAGTTTATAAGAAATACTAACAACAAAGGGACAGGTTTAAATATATCATAAATATACAATAAGAAAAATCCAGACTGTGAGACATTCATGAGAAACAAAATGACTTCTTTAACAAATAAATTACAGGGGGGAAAGAGAGGAAGGGGAACCTAAAGATTAAAATAGATTTATGAGACATATCAAAGAATCACAATGCATAGGTCTTATTTGGATCCTGATGTTTTAAAAACTATTAAAACTATGAAATTAATGATATAATTGAGAATTGAATAATGGTTCAAAAGTAATTGATATTTTTAAGTATTAATACATTTAAATAAATACCATTGTGGCTATGTTTAGCAAAGAGGAATGTGTGTACATATGCACATATATACAGATAGATGTACATATATCTATAATGATTACGGATGAAAATGAAAGTATCTGAGATTTGCTTAAAACTAACACAGGAAGGTGAGAAGTGGATAGGGGTGTGGATACAAAAAACAAAAAGAATACTGTGAAGAGATAGGGAGAATAGGTTGGTGAGAATAAGCATACAGACAAGGAGATCATTCAGGAACCTCTGTATCCAAATCAGAGGGGTGACTCAGACTAAAATAATGAAGCAAAGTTTTCTCAGTTTCCAGTCTGAAACTGAGTAGATGTGGTGTCACTTACTGAGATAGAGAAAACTTAAGGGTGGGTGTCAGGAAGGGCAGGTTGGTGGGAATCTACTTCTATTGATTTTTTTTTTTTTACATTTTGACTTTGAAATTTTTATGAGAAATTCATGTAAGTATCAAGTAGATAACTGCCAAGGAGGTATCATTTAATTTTGAATGAAATTTCATCAATGAAAAGATTATTTTTATTTTTATATTTTAAAAAAAATTTTAATCTTTATTTTTGAAAGAGAGAGAGACAGAGTTTGAGTGGGGGAGGAACAAGAGAGAGGGAGACATAGAACTCAAAGCAGCCTCCAGGCTTCAAGCTGTCCGCACACAGCCCTATGTAGAGTTTGAACTCACAGACCATGAGATCTTGACCTGAGCCAAAGTCAGACGCCTAACTGACTGAGCCACCCAGGTGCCCCCAAAAGATTATTTTTAAATCTAGAGGAATTAATTAGCCTACTCAGGTGGAGAATATAAAGACAAACATTAATTGAAGCCTAATATATCAGGTATTCAATAGATTTATAGTCTAGGTGGAAAGGTAAGTCGATGGTAAATGCTATGATAAAATATGGGCCAAGTCATGTTAAGTGGGAGTGAGAGACAGTATCCCTTTCTATTCTAACTCCCATCAGATCACATGGGATGGATTGTGAATATGAGTCAACAAATGTAAACTGAATGATGTATGAAATATTATCATAGTCTGAACTTTTCAACTTCCTCCAAGGGAGATTTCCATTTTTATTGATAACATCATTCTTCCAGCTTTGTCTTCTCACAGACTAAACTTAAAGGTCTTTAGGCGCTGGGTGAAATGTCATGCCCAGCATTTGGGATGTCCTCAGTATCAGGAACAGATGGAGCCTGAAGCTGCTGGTCAGAGCAGCTAAGAGAAACTAGGCTCCAGTTTTACTTGGTAGAGGGCGATGGAACAGCTGAATAGGTTCAGGGCAGAAGCCGAGCCCAGAGTACACTCTCGCTGGCTCACCAGGCCCAATTATGCAACCCCCATGCCCTTCAGTTTTCTCCCACTCTGAATTCACAGGCTGTGAATGAGTGCTAGCTTACAGGCCTGGCTGATTCCAATCTCTTACTTGCCATCCCCTAATGTTTTATGATGTGTTGAGAAGACCCCTGGCAAAAAGCCCCCATTTAAATGCCTTTTACTATTTTCTTGTTTGTGATGTATCAGGCCAGAGGATGTGTGTAACCTGATCAGCCTAGTAAAAATTTTAATTCGTTCCATGTTTATGGCCTTCCAGGAAAATTCCATTTAGGGGGAAAGTAATGACTTTCAGAACTAATTCTCAAACATTCTATCCACATGTTACCAAAACTGGGGCCCAGACCTGTCAGGGGCTTCAACTCTTCTAAAATTTTCCCAATAGTTTTTATCTAGGAAGCAGAGGCTTGGGCAGTGGAAAGGTGGAGGGGCCTCTGAGAGTGTGTGTGGTAATGTATATGGGGCATGGAGGAAAAGACTTGTGAGTGAAGGGCATTCCACCATGCTCTCAGGATGCCATTTTCCAGGGCCTTTGGACCACTGAAACTAAAGGTCTTGCTTGCTACCAGATTTTTAAAAGAGCAATCACAGCTAGAGTCACAATGTCCTTTAGTTCTCCCAACAAGCTTGTGAAGCAGGTATACCACCTATTACCCCTACTTTACAGATAGGGGAACTAAATCTGGGGAAAGCGGCGCGACGTGCTCAGAGCCATTACAGCTTAGTGGGTATCAGCTTTGACCTGGTTGCTTCTGACCTCTGCATCTACTTTGGTTCCTGTCCTGTGCATGCGCCAAACTACCTTCTACATAGATGTTTGTTCCTGGATATAAACATCTCCCACCTCTATTAAAGAGGCTGGGAACCAACCAGAGAGCATATGCTGCAGATTTGAGTTGCAATGTCCTTCTGTATATAGTATCTTCAGTTCAGTGGTTCTTACCTGGTTTCCACTTCAATTCCATGATAGTCATTGTACCCCTGGGATCACTTCATCTGGAACTCCAGTCCTTCAAAGGAACACCCATCTGTAACTCCAGTCCTTTCTCTCTAACTTATGGGAAGCAGAGCAGAATCCAGGTTAAGTGTCATATTAAGAGTGATATTAAAATCTGCTCTAATTTATGTTAAGGTAAGTCACTCACAAACATTGTATTATTAGTGATAACAAATTATTGGTAACATAAATTACTGACAATGTTGTTTGAAACTGTCACCAGAAGTGATACCCAGAATGTTGCCCCATCATATTCTCTTTTGGACCTACTATTACAAAATAGTACAAACCACCCAAGTCCTATATACTATGTACAACCACGCAGGTTCATCTTCATCTACCAACCTTTCAGCATCTTATGGGGGTTAAGAGCATGGGATCTGGAGTCAGACATACTTGGGTTTGCATCCTGATTCCAAGACTTGTGAACTGTGAGACCCTGTCAGGTTACTAAGTTTCTCTATGACACAATTATCTCATATGTAAAAGAGAAATGATATGAATATCTGTCTCATAAGCTACTGTGAAAATTAAGTGGAGATGATAGACATAAATATAGATAGACAGATGGATAAGAGATGACGATAGACAGATGATTGATAGATAGATGATAGATAGATAGATAGATAGATAGATAGATAGATAGATAGATAGATAGATATTGTGTATGCAAGTTTTCACAATATCTGGTACACATTAACCACTGAATAAATTTTAATTACATTTGTATTACTTCATCCCATATCTATCTAATCCTCTTTTTCCACTCTCCTTTTCTGTCAAATTTTCATGGGCCTGTGTTTATTATGGAGAGAAGCTTATGTTCTAAAGTCTCTGGTAAAGAAAACAATTAGATATTATAAACAGAATTAAAATGAGAGCCTAATCAAATTAAACAACATTTGTAGAATTTCTCCTGCAACATAGCCATCCTAACTGAGCTGGGCCTACCTTATCAAGAGATATATTAGTAATAGGGATGGACTGTGAGTTCAGTCATCAGTCTCCATTTTGTGTATTTTGAAGAAATAGCTTCCCTTTGCATTTCAAAGATGTATCCACTGGGCCACTCACTGGGTTAGTTTCCTACACTTTGGGAAGAACTGCCTAGAAACAAAGGCCACACTACCTGCTGATTCCTCATGGAATTTCAAGCTCTCTATGTCTATATGTCTGTAATNTAGATAGATAGATAGATAGATAGATATTGTGTATGCAAGTTTTCACAATATCTGGTACACATTAACCACTGAATAAATTTTAATTACATTTGTATTACTTCATCCCATATCTATCTAATCCTCTTTTTCCACTCTCCTTTTCTGTCAAATTTTCATGGGCCTGTGTTTATTATGGAGAGAAGCTTATGTTCTAAAGTCTCTGGTAAAGAAAACAATTAGATATTATAAACAGAATTAAAATGAGAGCCTAATCAAATTAAACAACATTTGTAGAATTTCTCCTGCAACATAGCCATCCTAACTGAGCTGGGCCTACCTTATCAAGAGATATATTAGTAATAGGGATGGACTGTGAGTTCAGTCATCAGTCTCCATTTTGTGTATTTTGAAGAAATAGCTTCCCTTTGCATTTCAAAGATGTATCCACTGGGCCACTCACTGGGTTAGTTTCCTACACTTTGGGAAGAACTGCCTAGAAACAAAGGCCACACTACCTGCTGATTCCTCATGGAATTTCAAGCTCTCTATGTCTATATGTCTGTAATTCAGAAAGGGTTTATGAATGTATAGTTTGTCTATCTCCCAAGAGTATTACCAAATCAGATATTAAAGTTTATTAAAATAATTCTGCTCAAATTTTCACAAGGCATAAATAAGGCCAAGTCTGTCTTTAAGACAGACTATTTGGGGGACCTCAGAAAAAAAAGAATTCACTCAAATTTTTAGATATTGCAAGTAAAATCTGGTGGAATTTGTTGGCTTTGGTTTTCTTTTTTTTTTTAATTTTTTTAATGTTATATTTATTTCTAGGAGAGAGAGAGAGAGACAGCATGAGCAGGGGAGGGTCAGAGAGAGAGGGAGTCACAGACTCTGAAACAGGCTCCAGGCTCTGAGCTGGCAGTCAGCACAGAGCCTGACGTGGGGCTCGAACCCATGAACCGCGAGATCATGACCTGAGAGAAAGTCAGATGCTTAACCGACTAAGCCACCCAGGCGCCCCAGCTTTGGTTTTCTTGCTTCAAGATCCCAAATAAATTAACAAAATAAAGAGGCAACCTATTGAATGGGAGCAAAAATTTGCAAATCATGTATCTGATAAGGGGCTAATATCCAAAAACTGTAAAGAACTCATACAACTCAATAGCAAAAAAGAGAAAGATAAAAAGGAAACAATCTGATTTTAAAATAGGGTATCTGAAAAGACATTTTTCCAAAGACCAGTGGATATCTATTGATACCTTAACTGAAGTACCTCTATTTAAATATGTATGTTGTGAATCCTAAAATGTTTGAAATTCATTCCAGTATTTTATTTTGCATTTCTCTTTGTTCCAATTTGTCTATGTTTCTGTGGTTTGAGGGGAATTTGTTTCCTTATTTCATTTTCTCCCTTTACTGGTTTTGAAATTATATTCTATTTCTCTTCTGTAGTAGCTATCTTTAAAATTTGTGTATGAATACTTAATGACACCATCTTTGCCCTCTTTCAGAATAATAACAGGACATTGGAATGCTTTAATTCCAATCACTCCTTCCAATCTAATTGCTATATTAGTCTGGCATTTTCATTACTGCATTTCTTTAACTCCAAAAATTAAATGTTTTTTATTGTTTTATATAATTACTCTCCATATAGAACTACCTATGTGATTGTCTTGGCTCATTACTCTTCCTTGCAGTTTAGACCTTCTTTTTCAGATTATTTTCCTTCTTCATGAATACATCCCTGGGAAGTTTCATTAATGAATATCTACTAATAAGTTCTCGGATTTTGTGTGTCTGAAAATTCTTTCACTTTTAAGTTTGAAAGACTATTTTCCTGGATATAAAATTCAAAGTGGACAGTTACTTGCTTACAGCATTTTATAGATATCATTCTATCACATCTAGTTTTCATGATTGTCAGGTTACAATCTGTTTTTCTTTTGTATGGGATCTGTCTTTTATGTCTGGCTGTGGTATTTTTCATCCTGTATGTATGTATGTATTTTTTAAATTCCAGTATAATTAAGATACAGTGTTATATTTGTTCCAGATGTACAATATAGTGATTCAACAATTCTATACATTACTCAGGCCTCATCATGATAAGTGTACTCTTCATCTTACCCACCTATTTCACTCATCCCCCCATTCACCTCCTCCCTGGTAATTGTTTTTCTCTGACTGACTCATTTCACTTAGCATTATACCCTTTGGATCCATCCATATTGTTACAAATGGCAAGGTTTCATCCTTTGTTATGGCTGAGTAATATTCCATTGTATACACACACCATGTCTTCTTTATCCATTTATCTATCAATGGACATTTAGGTTGCTTCTATATTTTGGCTACTGAAAATAATGCTGCAAAAAACATAGGGGTGCATATACCTTTTCAAATTAGTATTTTTGTATTCTTAGGGTAAATGCTCAGTAGTGAAATTACTGAATTGTGTAGTAAATCTATTTTTAATTATTTGACGAAACTTCATACTGTTTTCCATACTGGTTGCACCAGTTTGAATTCCCACCGAAGTGCACAAGTGTTCCTTGTTTTTTCTTGTGTTGTTGATCTTAAACATTCTGACAAGTGTGAGGTGGTATCTCACTGTGGTTTTGATTTCCATTTCCCTGATGAGTGATATTGAGCTTTTTTTTTTTTTTCATATGTCTGTTATCCATTTGTATGCCTTCTTTGGAGAAATGTCTGTTCATGTCTTCTGCCCATTTTTAATGAAATTATTTTATTTTTTGGTGTTGAGTTGTACACATTCTTTGTTTTTTGGATACTCTTTCTCAGGTATGTCATTTGCAAATATCTGCTGCTTTGCCCATTCAGCAAGTTGCCTTTTAGTTTTGTTGATTGTTTCCTTTGCTGTGCAGAAGTTTTTCATTTTGATGTAGTCCCAAGAGTTTACTTTTGCTTTTATTTTCCTTGCCTCAGGAGACATATCTAGAAAAATGTTGTTATCGGTGATGTTAGAGAAATTACTGCCTGTGTTCGCTTCTAGGATTTTTATGGTTTTGAGTCTCATTTTTAGGTCTTTCATCTATTTTCAGTTTAGTTTTGTGTATATTGTGAGAAAGTGGTCTAGTTTCATTCTTTTGCATATAGCTGTCCAGGTTTCCCAGCATCATTTGTTGAAGAGACTATCTTTTCCTCCACTGCATATTCTTGCCTCTTCTGTCAAAGATTAATTGACCTTATAGGTGTAGGTTTATTTCTGGGCTCTGCATTCTGTTTCATTGATCTATATGTCTGTTTTTGTGCCAGAACTATACAGTCTTGATTTCTACAGCTAGGTAGTTTATCTTGAAATCTCGGGTTGTAATAACCTCCAGTTTTGTCCTTTTTCAAGATTGCTTTGAATATTCAAGGTCTTTCATGGTTCCACGTAAGTTTTAGGATTATTTGTTCTAGTTCTGTGAAAAAATGCTGTTGATATTTTGATAGAGATTCCATTAAATCTGTACATAGCTTCGGGTAGTATGGACATTTCAGCAATATTTGTTCTTCCAACCCATGAGCATGGAATATGTTTTCCATTTGTTTTATCTTCAATTGCTTTCATAAGTGTTTTATAGTTTTCAGAATACAGGTCTTTCACCTCCCAAGTTTATTCCTAGGTATGTTATTATTTTTGGTGCAGACGTAAATAGGATTGTTTTCTTAATTTCTCTTTCTGCTGCTTTGTAATCTGTGTATCAAAATGCAACATACTTTTGCACACTGATTTTGTATCTTGTGACATTACTGATTTCACCTCTTAGTTCTAATAGTTTTTTGGTGGATTCTTTAGGGTTTTCGATATGTAGTATCACATCACCTGCAAATAGTGAAATTTTACTTCTTCCTTGCCAGTTTGGATGCTTTTATTTCTTTTTGTTTTCTCATTGCTGTGGCTAACACTTCCAGTACTATGCTGAATAAAAGTGATGAGTGGACTTTCTTGTCTTGCTCTTAATCTTAGAGGAAAAGCTCTTGGTTTTAGATCATTGACTATGATAGCTGTGTATTTTTCATATATGTCCTTTATTATATTGAGGTATGTTCCCTCTAAACCTATTTTGTTGAGAGTTTTTAAAATCATGAATTGATATACTACATGAAATGCTTTTTCTGCATCTATTGAAATGATCATATTGCAAGGATATTTTCTTCCTTTCTCTATTTAAAATTTTTGTTGATGTTTATTTTTGAGAGAGATAGAGACAGAGTGAGAGTAGGGAAAGTGCAGAGAGAGGGGGAGACACAGAATCTGAAGCAGACTCCAGGCTCTGAGCTGTCAGCACAGAGCCCAAAATGGGACTTGAACTTGTGAACCACAAGATCATGACCTGAGCTGAAGTTGGATGCTTAACCAACTGAGCCACCCAGGCCCCCCATCCTTTCTCTTATTGATGTGGTTATCATATTGATTGGAGAATACTGAACCACTCTTGCATCCCAGAACAAATCCACTTGACTGTGATGAATGATTTTTTAATGTACTGTTGGATTCTGATTGCCAATGTTTACTCGAGGATTTTTGCATTTATGTTTATCAGAGCTGTTCTCTTTTTTTGTGTGTGTCTTTATCTGGTTTTGGTATTAGAGTAATGCTGGCCTTACAGAATGAATTTGGAAGCTTTGCTTTCTCTTCTATCTCTTAAAATGGTGTGAGATGTATTAACTCTTTTAAATGTTTGGTAGAATGTCCCTGTGAAGCGATGCTGAACTTTTGTTTGTTGGGAGTTTTCTGATTATTGATTTGACTTCATTGCTGTTAATCAGTCTGTTGAAATTTTCTATTTCTTCCTGATACAAATTTGGGGATTATATGTCTCTAGGAATTTATCCACTTTTTTCTAGGTTGTCTAGTTTTTGACATATAATTTTTCATAATATTCTCTCATAATCCTTTGTAATTCTCAGGTGTTAGTCATTAATCTCCTCTTTCATTTATGATTCTGTTTATTTGGATCCTCTCTTTTTTTGATGAGTCTGACTAAAGGTTTACTAATTTTGTTGATCTTTTCTAAGAATCATTTCCTGGTTACATTGATCTGTTCTTTTTTTTCTTTTAGTTTTTGTTTATTTCTACTCTAATTATTTTTATTTCCTTCCTTTATTATTTCCTTTATTATTTCCTTCCTTCTCTTGGTTTTGGGTTTTGTTTGTTCTTCTTTTTCTAGCTCCTTTAGGTGTAAGATTAGGTTTTTATTTTAAATGTTTCTTGCTTCATGAGGTAGTCCTGAATTGCTATAAACTTCTCTCCTAGAAAAGCTTTTGCTGCATTCCAAAGATTGTGGACCATTATGTTTTAATTTTCACTTGTCTCCATGTATTTTTTTATTTCCTCTTCGAGTTCCTGGTTGACTGATTCATTGTTTAGTAGCATGTTACTTAACCTTCATGTATTTGTGTTCTTACCAGATTTTTTTCTTGTGGCTGATTTCTAGTTTCATAGTGTTGTGCTCATATGCAGGTATGAATTCAATCCTTTTGAATTTGTTGTTTCATGGCCTAACATGTGAGCTATTCTGGAGAATGTTCCATGTGCAGTTAAAAAGAATGTGTATTCTGCTGTTTTATGATGGAATATTCTGAATATATGTTAGATCCATCTGGTTCAAAATGGTATTCAAAGCCACTGTTTCCTTGTTGATTTTCTGTTTGGATGATGTATTCATTGATGTAAGTGGATGTTAAAGTCTCCTATTATTATTGTGTTACTATCGATTACTTCGTTTGTGTTTGTTATTATTTGCTTTATGTATTTGGATGCTCTCATGATGATACAAAAATATTTAGAAGTTTTATATATTCTTGTTGGATTATTCCCTAAAAAATTATGTAGTGTCCTTGGTCTTGTTACAGTCTTTGTTTAACAATGTCTGTTTTGTCCAATATAAGTGTTGCTACCCCAGCTTTTTATAAACTTTCATTTGCATGATAAATGCTTTTCAATCCCTTCACTTTCAATCAGCATGTGTCTTTAGGTCTGAAAGGAGTCTCTTGGTGGCAGCATACAGATGGGTCTTGCTTTTATTTTTTAATAGTTTATTGTCAAGTTGGTTTCCATATAACACCCAGTCCTCATTCCAACAAGTGCCCTCCTCCATGACCATCACCCGCCTTCTTCTCCCCCTCCCCCTCAGCCCTCAGTTTGTTCTCAGCATTCAAGAGTCTCTCATAGTTTGCCTCCCTCCCTGCCCCAACTATTTTCCCCATTCTTCTCCCACTTGGTCCTCCGTTAACTTCCTCCTAACCCACCTATATGTGCAAACATATGGTATTTGTCCTTCTCTACATGACTTATTTCACTCAGCATAACACCCTCTAGTTCCATCCATGTTGCTACACATGGCCAGATTTCATTCTTTCTCATTGCCAGGTAGTATTCCATTGTATAAATAAACCACATCTTCTTGATCTATTCATCAGTTAATGAACACTTAGGCTCTTTCCATGTTTTGGCTATTGCTGAGAGTGCTGCTATGAATATTGGGGTACATGTGCCCCCATGCATCGGCACTCCTGTATCCCTTGGGTAAATTCCTAGCAGTGCTATTGCTGGGTCATAGGGGAGTTCTATTGTTAATTTTTTGAGGAACCTCCACACTGTTTTCCAGAGGGGCTGCACCGGCTTACATTCCCACCAACAGTGTAGAAGGGTGCCCATTTCTCCACATCTTTGCCCGCATCTAGAGTCTCCTGATTTGCTCATCTTAGCCACTCTGACCGGCATGAGGTGGTATCTCAGTGTGGTTCTGATTTGTATTTCCCTGATGATTAGTGACTCTGAGCATCATTTCATGTGTCTGTTGGCCATCTGGATGTCCTCTTTGGAGAAGTGTCTGTCCATGCCTTCTACCCATGTCTTCACTGGATTATTTGTTTTTTGGGTGTGGAGTTTGATGAGTTCCTTATAGATTTTGGATACTAGCCCTTTATCTGATATGTCATTTGCAACTATCTTTTCCCATTCCATCAGTTGCCTATTAGTTTTATTGGTTGTTTCCTTTGCCGTGCAGAAGCTTTTAATCTTGATAAGGTCCCAGTAGTTCATTTTTACTCTTGATTCCCTTGCCTTTGGGGATGTGTCAAGTAAGAAATTTCTGCAGTGGAGGTCAAGAAGGTTGTTTCCTGCTTTCCCCTCTAGGGTTTTGATGGCTTCCTGTCTCACATTCAGGTCCTTTATCCATTTTGAGTTTATTTTTGTGTATGGTGTGAGAAAATGATCTAGTTTCATTCTTCTGCATGTTGTTGTCCAGTTCTGCCAGCACCATCTGTTAAAGAGGCTGTCTTTTTTCCACTGCATACGCTTTCCTGCTTTGTCAAAGATTAGTTGGCCATGCATTGTGGGTCCAGTTCTGAGTTCTCTATGCTATTCCATTGGTCTGTGTATCTGTTTTTGTGCCAGGGTCTTGCTTTTATATTCATTTCATCACCATGTATTCTTTTGATTGAAGACTTTAGTCTATTTAGATTCAAGGTAATTATTGATAGGTAAGTACTTATTACCATTCTTGTTTTATGGTTGTATCTGTAGTTCTTCTCTGTTCCTTTCTTCTCTTGCTCTCCTCCCTTGTGATTTGATGGCTCTCTTTAGTGATGTACTTGGATTAGCTTCTCTATTTTGTGTATATCTACTACCGGTTTTTGATTTTTGGCTGCCATCAGGTTTCTATATATTATCTTTGCGTATGGTCATCTATATTACATTGATGGTCACTTACATTTGAATTTATTTGAAAAGCACTGCATTTTACTCCCTTCTCCACCATGTTTTAGGTATATGGTGTAATACTTCATATCATTTTGTTTTGTGAACCCATTGAGTGATTTTTATAGATGTACTTAATTTTATCTGCCTCCTTTTCATGTATTAGTTCTAGCGGGGGTTTTTTTGGTGGATTCTTTTGGGTTTTCCACAGAGTATTATGTCCTCTGTGAAGACTGAAAGTTGGACCTTCTCCTTGCCAATTTGGATGCCTTCTATTTCTTTGTGTTGTCTGATTGCCGAGGCTAGGAATTCCAAACTATGTTGAATAACTGTGGTGAGAGTGGCCATCATTGTCATGTTCCTGACCTTAGAGGGAAAGATCTCATTTTCCCCCATTGAGGATGATATTCACAGCAGGTCTTTCATATATGGTTTTGTGATCTTCAGGAATTATCCTAGGGGTGCCTGGGTGGCTCAGTCATTTGAGGAATTATCCTTCAATCCCTACTTTCTTGAGGGTTTTTATCAAGAAAGGATGCTGTATTTTGTCAAATACTTCCTCTGCATTTATTGAAAGAGTTATGTCGTTCTTATTCTTTCTTTTATTAATGTGATGTATCACACTGATTTGTGGATATTGAACCAGCCATACATCCCTGGAAATATCACACTTGATCTTGGTGAATAATTCTTTTAAGGTATTGTTGGATCTGGTTGGCTAGTATCTTGTTGAGAATTTTTGCATCCATGTTCATCAGGGAAATTGGTCTGTAATTCTCCTTTATAGTGGGGTATTTGTCTAGTTTTGGAATCAAGATAATGCTGGCCTTATAAAATGAGTTTGGAACTTTTCCTTCCACTTCCTTTTTTTGGAACAGCTTCAAAAGAAGGTGTTAACTCTTCTTTAAATGTTTGGTAGAATTCTCCTGAAAAACCATCTGACCCTGGACTCTTGATTTATAGGATACTTTTGGTTACTGATTCAATTTCTTCACTGGTTTTGGGTCTGTTCAAATTTTCTGTTTCTTCCTGTGTCAATTTTGGTAGTTTATATGTTTCTAGGAATTTTTCCATTTCTTCCAGATTGCCCAATTTGTTGGCATATAATCTTCATAATATCCTATTATTGTTTATATTTCTGCTATGTTGGCTGTGATCTCTTTCATTCTTGATTTTATTTATTTGGGTCATTTCCTTTTTCCTTTTGACCAATCAGGCTAGGAGTTCATCAATTTTGTTAATTGTTTCAAAGAACCAGCTCCTGGTTTCATTGATCTGTTCTACTGTTTTCTTTCTTTCTTTCTTTTTTTTCCCAGTATCATTGATTTCTGCTCTAATCTTACTATGTCTCTTCTTTTGCTGGTTTTGGGGATTATTGGCTTTTCTTTTTCCAGCTCCTTTAGGCATAAGATTAGGTTGTGTATCTGAGACCTTCTTCTTTGTTTAGAAATTCTTGGATAGCTATATACTTTCCTCTTAGGACTGCCTTTGCTGCACCCCAGAGGTTTTGCACTGTCGTGTTTTCATCTTCATTCGCTTCCATGTACTTTTTAATTTCCTATTTAATTTCTTAGCTTACCCATTTACTTCTTAGTAGGATGTTCTCCAGAAAGGATCACATACTGGGTCACAAATCAGCCTTCAACAAGTACAAAAAGATTGGGATCATACTGTGTATATTTTCAGACCACAATGCCATGAAACTCAAAATCAGCCACAAGAAAAAATTTGGTAACACCATAAATACTTGGAGATTAAAGAACATCCTAAAAGGGAATCTCACAGTTTGTAGGTTGGAGCTCTGTGTCAGGCTCTGCGCTGATAGCACAGAACCTGCTTGAGATTCACTTTCTCTCTCTCTCTCTCAAAATAAACATTCAATAATAATAATAATGTCATCAAAAATATGAAGTACCTAGGAGTAAATCTGACCAAATATATGAAAGGCACGTACACTAAAAAAATAAAGAACATAGCTGAGAGAAACTAAAGAAGACCCAAACAAACAGAGACATACAGTTTCTGGGTTTGACAACGGAATATTATTAAGAGGTAAAATCTTCCCAAATTCCCAGTAGGAAATTTTATAGAAATTTACAAGTTGATATAAAAATTCATGTAGATGGACCTTGAGGGTGTTATGCTGAGCGAAATAAGTCAGGCAGAGAAGGACAAATATCATATGTTTGCACGTATAGGAGGATTAGGAGGAACTTGACGGAGGAACAAGGGGGAGAAGAAGGGGGGAAATGGTGGGGGAAAGGGAGAGAGGCAAACCATGAGAGACTCTTGAATGCTGACAAAAACTGAGGACTGATGGATGTAGGGGGGAGGGGGGATGGGCATGGAGGAGATCACTTGTGGGGATGAGCACTGAGTGTTATGTGGAAACTAATTTGAAAATAAACTATTTGTAAAAAAAAAAAAAATTCATGTAGAAATACAAAGGACATAGAATAGCCAAAGCAACTTTAAGGGGGAAAAAATACCTACAAAGTTGGGAAGCTAGCACAACCTGATTTCAAGGTTTAGTAAAAAGCTACAGTAATTAAGAAAGTGTGGTATTGGAAGCAAACTGTGGTGTGGGACTCAAGGAAATGATGAGTAGGAAGCACCAGAAATCTGTCTTTCCCCACTACACAAGAGATGCACTGGAAGAATTTATCTGCTGTAACTATTTTGGAACTCCTGAATTACTGAAGGAATGCAACTTCAAAGGGAAGGCTTAAGTGATAAATTGTGGTTAATTTTGGTCAGTTTCAGATATTTTTTTATACAGTATTAGCTACCAATCATCCACCCCGAGCTACATGGCTGGCAGCGTGCATGTCTTCCTGGAGGAGCACACACACAGCCTTTGGATACCCAGGGCAGACGAAAAGAACCCTGTCCTCCAAATATCAGATGTATGCTTTGATTATTGCTTATCACAAAGTTAGAAGGAGACAAGTAGCCATTTTTGTTGCACCTTCCTCCACTGTTGCAAGGCCTTCATCTTCTGGCTAAAGAAATTTCCAGGGAATATAAAGGGCCCGTGCTCTTTTTCACTCTCCTTTCATTTTTTCTCTCTTTACTGTCTTCAGAGAAAGACATTAATGTCTAGGACATTCATAAACAACTGCACAGACAGTGAAAATCAGAAAGTCACTATGTAGGCCCAAAGAAAGGTGCAGACTAATAAAAGATCTGAGAAGACTGTAAGTTTACACCTCAGGCTGATCTTGCACACAAGGACAATCTACAACAATTAAAAACATTTAAAAGCTCCAAAACAATACCAAAACAATAGCAAACTCTAGGGTAGGGAAAGAATCTGATTTCCGGAGTTACCACATTATTAGATTCAAATATCTAGCTTTGACAACAAAACTTTTCGACAACAAAATCACGAAGTATATAAAGGAACAGAAAAGTGGGGCCTATTCAAAGAAAATCAGTCAATAGCAACTGTTACTGAAGAAGACCTGATTGCAGATCTACTAGAAAAAGACTCCAAAACAAATGTCTTAAAGATGCTCAAAGACAGCTGTATATCATTTTTAAAATCTGGAGAAAGTTATAAAATATCATCTCACAAAGATACAAAAACGCACAACTTTGCATCAATTTGCAAGTGGTTTTTTTTTTTTTTTTTAAGGGAGGGGGGTTGGCCGTGAACTATATGTTTAAAACTTCTAGGAAAGTTGGGGCACCCGGATGGCTCAGTCAGTTAATCGTCTGACTTCAGCTGAGGTCTGATCTCACCGTTTTTGAGTTTGAGCCCCACATCGGGCTCTGTGCTGACAGTTCATAGCCTGGAGTCTTCAGTTTCTGTGTCTCCCTCTCTCTCTCTGGCCCTCCTTCACTCGCACTCTGTCTCTCTCTCTCTCTCAAAAATAAATAAATATTTTAAAAAACTTCTAGGATAGTATGTTATGTAATTAAACATTGCAAAACCTACAGTAGACATTTTGAAGAAAAAATGAATCTGTGCATTAAACAAACAAAAATCTACCTGTAGGGTCCCATCTCACCTAGCATCTATGAATGCTACATTTTCATTGATCCATCTAAAGATAACCTTCAAGATGTCTCATTTGGCAGTTTCTGGGATGGATTTTCATGAAATGGTGCAATAGTTCTATGACTTATATTTATACTTCTGCATTCCAGAGAACATTTTGTGTTGCTCTTTTAGCATTCAATATTTTGTTGTAATCCTCATTTTAACTGACTATGTGCCTTGGTCTTTCAGTGTGTGTGTGTGTGTGTGTGTGTGTGTGTGTGTGTGTGTGTGTAAGTCCTGTTTAAAGAAGTTCTTCAATCAGTTGCTTATGGTTCTGAACTTGTTTCCTAATCTAAACAAGAATATGTATTTCTCAGGGATATTATAAAGATTAATATAATGCAAAGAAATCAGTAATTTATCAGCCACATTTTAAATGCTCTGTAACTATTACTTTCCTTCTCTGTCCTCTTCCTGTCACCTTGGGTTTTTTATCTGTAAAAGGAAGCAATGTTAGTAACCTTGGTTCACAAGGAAGAAAATGGAAAGTAATGATATATTCATATAAAACTCATTGGAGAAAGGTTCCCTGAAGATTAACTTGCATTTATATTTGGATATTGCAACTTCTGTATTTGTATTACTTGAGATGAGGCTACAAAAAATCCTATAATTAAAATGATAGGCTGGCATAATACTTACTACTTAAAAAATTTTTAAAGGGTGATTTTGCCTTTTGCCTGTATCTTGAAAGTTAGCATTCTGGATTTCTTCTGAAATGTGTAGAGTTCTGCAGTGGAACTCCTTTCTTCAATGGAAAAAAAAAAACTAAATGAAGATGTGGAAGAAGTCAAGAAAACAATTTATGAACAAAATGGAAATACCAACAAAGAGATAGAAAACCTAAAAAGAAACCAAAAGACAGTTCTGGAGCTATAGAATACAAATGAATTCAAAGATTCACTAGAGGCATTCAAAGACAGATTTGAGCAGACAAAAAAAAAAAAAAGATCTATGAACTTGAAGATAGGACAATGGAAATTATTGAGTCTGTTGAAGAGAAGAAAAAATTTAAGGAAAATGAAAAAATCCTAAAGGACCTGGGGGACATGCAGAATAACATAGCATCCTGGGAGCTACAGAGAAAAAGAAAGAAAGGGATAGAGAGAATATTTGAAAAAATACAGGCTGAAAACCTCCCACATCTGATGAAGGACATGAATATAGACATCTAAGAAGCTCAACAAACTCCAACTATGATAAACTCAAAGAGACCTATGCTGAGACATATTATAATCAAATTTTCAAAAAGCAAAGACAAAGAGATTCTTGAAAGTAGCAAGAGAGAAGAAACTTGTCACAATACAAAAGGGATCCTCAATAAGATTATCAGCAGGGGAAGACAGTGGAGTAAAGGACCCTAAGCTCATAATAACACAGAAAACCCAGAGACTGACAGAACAGACTCTCCATAGGTCAATGTAGGAAAGAGGCCACATTGAAGACAGTAGAAAGGGCGGAGATACACTCTGGAACTAAAAGGATTCATGGGACTGTCTTAGAGAAGGGGGGACACTCAGTGTGGAAAAAGGAGAGGACAAGACTCTCACACCAAGCACCTCAGACACAGGGAAACATGCATAAAAACCAGAGGGGTATAATTTTGCAAGTTTTTATAGTCAGCAGGGCTTAATACCTGGGATTTTAAAAAATCAGTAGGGTTGGCTCTGGGAGAGTAAAGGGCCAGAGAAAACTAAGTCCCCACCCTTAAAGAGACAAAACAACAAAGAGCCCCACATGAGACACAGCATGGAAGCAGCTTGTTGAAAAACACAGGGGGATTTGCTTACTAATCTCACAGCCTATTCTGGAGGAAAAGGAATCATTGGGAGACTCCTCCAGGAATTTAAGAGATTGCTGGCACTATTTCCCTCCCAGGACCCTCAGCCTAGACCCAGACACCTGAGGGAACCAGTTCTGCCCCAAACACTAGCTACCTAACTTGCTAACAGCATGGTCCACCCCCAGATTCTCATGAGCACACCTCCTCAAGCCATGCCTCAGCTCCAGGTTCCTCCCCGCAGCTGACCTGCACAAACATTGTTAACACCACACACTCTGTCCCTACATTCTCCTATGAACCTGCACCCTCCAAAATGTACTCTTTGAGTACAAAGAGATGGCACAAGCCTGGCAGGGTGGAAGTACCATCACTCCAAAGTTACTCATACCCTTGGGAGAGGGGAAGATAACCACACACACCAGTCAGACTGCAGCTCCAGCAGTGCACTGGAGGCAGACATCTGGTCTGACTGCAGGCTCCATCCAATGAAATCTTCTCAAGGGACAACACAGGGAAAGCCCCCAGCATTCATTGCTACCATATCTCTAGGAAATGCCTTGTTTGACTAAACTCAAGCCTCAACTAGCCCAGATTGCCCATTAACAACACAGGAACCAAACCCTGCCCACAACAGGCAAAGAGAACCATTGCAGATGGCTGGACTGAAGGCAAAAGTGGCTCAGCCACAATAGTTAGGTGCACACAACACACATAGGAGACACTCCTGAAATGCCAGGTTCTGGTGAACTTGGGATATTGCACTACAGGGCACCACAGGACCTCTTCTTCATGAGGCCACTACTTTCAAGATCAGGAGAGGCACCCAACTTTCCTAATAGAAAGAAACAGGCAATAAGAGACAAAATGAGGTGACAGATAAATATGTCCCAAATGAAAGAACAGGACAAAATCAGAGCAGAAGCTAAATGAATTAGAGATAAACAATATGCCTGATAGTGAATTTAAAGTAATAAAGACAGTCAGTGAGACCCTCTACAAAGAGATACAAAACATTAAAAAGAACCAATCAGATATGAAAAACTCAATAACTGAAATTAAAAATATACTAGAGAAATAGGCACCTGGGTGGCTCAGTCAGTTGAGCGACAGACTCTTGATCTCACAGTATATGAGTTTGAACCCTGCTTCAGGCTCTGCATAGAAGAGCCTGCCTGGGATTCTCTCAACCCTCTCTCTCTCTGCCCTTACCCCACTCGCAATCTCTCTCTCTTTCTTTCTCTCTCTGTCTCAAAATTAATTAATTAATTAATTAATTAAAAAATAAAAACTTTAGGAAAGAAACTTTTAAAAAAGAATTATAGGAGGGGCCCAAGATGGCAGAACAGCATAGAAGGTTTTTTTGCGTCTCTCATCCCTGAAATGCAGTCAGATCAACACTAAAACATCTTGCACCCCCAGAAAACTGATTTGGAGATTAACACAACAATCTCACAACCTGAACCACAGAACTCGTCAGGTATGCAGCAGAGAGGTGAACTGGGAGAGAGAAAGAAGCCACAGAGAGCAGGGAGCTCTTTCTGCATGTGGAGAGAGGACAGAGATCGAGGGAGAGTACAGGAAAGCACCCACCTCCACTACCAAAAAAGAAAAAAAAAAGCAGCTGGAGAGAAAACGGACAAGTGGAAACAGCCGCAGGAACTGAACAAAAAAAGGAAGAAAAGAGAAAGGAGAGGGTTTAAATTCCATTAAGACTATAAACAGTGGGAGCGCAGAGTCTGAAACTCCATAGCTTGATACCTGGTAGTGCTCTGATGGGAAGGGAGAATCCCCAGGAGCAGAGAGCGAGGTCCGAGGGGTCAGAGGGCCACATAGGGAGAGGCGGTTCCCCTGCTAGGAGGACATTTGGTAGAGGCTGTGTGGCCACCCAACAGGCAAAGGTCCCACTGGACCCCAGAGAACAGTCACATTTGCTGGTGCTGGAACAAGAATGTTAAGGGGGAAGTCTGGTGCTAGATGTGAGTTATGATTTTCCATAATCCCTGAAATGCTGCTGCTACACAAACCCACAAACTTTCTGGGGCAGGCTGACACCCATCCACAGTCTCTGGGTACTGGCAGCCTGACAGTCTCAGGAACGTCCCTGGGGGCAGGTGGGCACCCTGCCATTGCTCAGTGAGATCCTTTCCCAAAAGGTCTGAGAGGATGAAAGCCACAGTCCCTCAGAAGTGAGGGGTTGGGAAACACAGTCCCATTTGAGATAAAACTCAGGATGGAAGTGCTGCCTGGCAGCACTGACATCTTGGTCACAGACAGAGGCAAAAGAGCACAAAATAAAAATGAGTAAACTCAGTGACTCATTAAAAAGGAATAACATCAGAATCATAGGAATCTCAGAAGATGAAGAGAGAGAAAACGGTGTAGAAGGGTTGTGTGCGCAAATCATAGCAGAAAACTTTCCTAACCTGGGGAAAGACACAGACATCTAAATTCAGGAACCACAGAGGACTCCCATTAGATTCAACAAAAACTGACCATCAACAAGGCATATCATAGTCAAATTCACAAAATACTCAGGCAAGGAAAGAATCATGAAAGCAGCGAGGGAAAAAAGTCCTTCACCTACAAGGGAAGACAGATCAGGTTTGCATCAGATCTATCCACAGAAACTTGGCAGGCCAGAAAGGAGTGGCAGGATATATTCAATGTAATGAATCGGAAAAATATGAAGCCAAGAATTCTTTATCCAGCAAGGCTATCATTCAAAATACAAGGAGAGATAAAAAGTTTCCCAGATAAACAAAAATTAAAGGAGTTCATGACCATTAACCCAGCCCTGCAAGAAATTTTAAGGGGGACTCTCCAAGGTGAGAAAAGATGGAAACAAACAAACAAATAGCCAAAACAACAAAGATTAGAAAGGACCAGAAAATATTACCAGAAACTCCAACGCTACAGATAACATAATGGCAATAAATTCATATCTTTCAGTACTCACTGTAAATGCCAATGGTCTAAAGGCTCCAATTAAAAGACATAGGGTAACAGAATGGATAAGAAAACAAGATCCATCCATATGCTATTTACAAGTGACCCACTTTAGACCTAAAGACACCTTCAGATTGAAAGTAAGGGGATGGAGAACCATCTGTCATGCTAATGGTAGCCAAAAGAAAGCCAGAGTAGTCATACTTATATAGACAATCTAGACTTTAAAATAAAACAGAGAGGAAGAAGGGCATTTTATCATAATTGAGAGGTCTATCCACCAAGAAGACATAACAATTGTAAACATTTATGCGTCAAATGTGGCAATAGCACTGCTAGGAATTTACCCAAGGGATACAGGAGTGCCGATGCATAGGAGCACATGTATACCAATGTTCAAAGCAGCACTCTCAACAATAGCCAAAACATGGAAAGAGCCTAAGTGTCCATCAAATGATGAATGGATCAAGAAGATGTGGTTTATCTATATGATGGAATACTACATGGCAATGAGAAACAATGAAATCTGGCCATGTGTAGCAACATGGATGGACCTTGAGGGTGTTATGCTGAGCGAAATAAGTCAGGCAGAGAAGGACAAATACCATATGTTTGCACATATAGGAGGATTAGGAGGAACTTAATGGAGGACCATGGGGGAGAAGAAGGGGGGAAATAGTTGGGGGAGAGGGAGAGAGGCAAACTATGAGAGACTCTTGAATGCTGAAAACAAACTGAGGACTGATGGGTGTGGGGGGAGGGGAGGGTGATGGGCATGAAGGTGGGCACTTGTTGGGATGAGCACTGGGTGTTATATGGAAACCAACTTGACAATAAACTATTTGCAAAAATAAATAAAATAAAATTATGGTTCCTAATTGATAAAAAAATGAAATAAAACAAAATAAAAAATAAATATCTGAATATTAAGCAAAAAAAAAAAAAAGAACTTGGCAGAACTATCCTTTAAAAAAATGTGGCACACCCAAATATATAAATCAAATCATCACAAAACATAAAGAAGTTCATTGATAATAATACCATAATAGTAAGGGACTCCAACACTCCACTTAAAACAATGGACAGATAATCTAAACAGAAAATCAACAAGGAAACAATGGCTTTGAATGACACACTGGACCAGATGGACTTAACAGATATATTCAGAACATTTCATCCTAAAGCAGCGGAATACACATTCTCCTTGAGTGCGCATGGAACATTCTCCAGAATAGATCACACTGGGACGCAAATTAGCCCTCAACAAGTACAAAATGACTGAGATCATATCGTGCATATTTTCACTCCACAACACTATGAAACTCGAAATCAACCACAAGAAAAAATGTGGAAAGATAACAAATATTTGGAGACTAAAGAACATCCTACTAAAGAATGAATTGGCTAACCAGGAAGTTAAGGAGGAAATTAAAAAGTATATGGAAGCCAATGAAAATGATAACACCACAGCCCAAAACCTCTGGGACGCAGCAAAGATGGTCACAAGAGGAAAGCATATAGCAATCCAGGCCTTCCTAAAGAAGGAAGAAAGGTCGCATATACACACTCTAACCTTACACCTTAAAGAGCTGGAGAAAGAACAGCAAATAAAACCCCAAACCAGCAGAAGACAGGAAATAATAAAGATTAGAGCAGAAATCAATGCTATCAAAACAAAATTAAAAAAAAAACACACACAGTAGAACAGATATAAAAAGAGAAGCTGATTCTTTGAAAGAATTAATAAAATTGATAAGCCCCTAGACAGTTTGATCAAAAAGAAAAAGGAAAGGAGCCAAATCAATAAAATCAAGAATGAAAGAGGAGAGATCACAACAAACACAGCAGAAATACAAACAATAATAAGATAATATTATGAGCAATTATACGCCAATAAAATGGTCAATCTGGAAGAAATGGAAAAATTCCTAGAAACATACAAACTACCAAAACTTAAACAGGTAGAAATAGAAAATTTGAACAGATCCATAACCAGTAAAGAAATCGAATTAGTAATCAAAAATCTCCCAAAAAACAAGAGTCCAGGGCCAGATGGCTTTCCAGGGGAATTCTACCAAACACTTAAGGAAGAGTTAACATCCATTCTTTTGAAGCTGTTCCAAAAAATAGAAGTGGAAGGAAAATTTCCAAATTCTTTCTATGAAGCCAGCATTACCTTGATTCCAAAACCAGACAACCCCACTAAAAAGGAGAACTATAGACCAATTTCCCTGATGAACATGGACACAAAAATCCTTCTCAACAACATAGCAGCCAACAGGAGCCAACAATATTTTTAAAAAAAAATATTCATCACAACCAAGTGGGATTTATATCTGAGATGCACGGCTGGTTCAATATCTGCATAACAATTGATATGATACATCACATCAATAAAAGAAAGGACAAGAACCACATGATCCTCTCAATAGATGCAGAGAAAGCATTTAACAAAATACAGCATCCCTTCTTGATAAAAACCCTCAACAAAGTACAGATAGAAGGATCATACCTCAAGATCATAAAAGCCATATATGAAATACCCACTACTAATATCATACTGAATGGGGAGAAGCTGACAGCTTTCCCCCTATGGTAAGGAACAAGATAGGGATGTGCACTCTTGCCACTGTTATTCAACATAGTATTGGAAGTTTTAGCCTCAGCAATCAAACAACACAAAGGAATAAAAGGCATCCAATCAGTCAAACTTTCACTCTTCTCAGATGACATGATACTCTACATGGAAAACCCAAAACATGCCACCAAAAAACCTGCTAGAACTGGTCCATGAGTTCAGCAAAGTCTCAGGACATAAAATCAACTCACGGAAATCAATTGCATTCCGGGACGCCTGGGTGGCTCAGTCAGTTAAGCGTCCGACTTCAGCTCAGGCCATGATCTCATGGTTCATGGGTTCAAGCCCTGCGTTAGGCTCTGTGCTAACAGATAGCTCAGAGCCTGAAGCCTGTTTCAGATTCTGTATCTCCCTCTCTCTCTGACCCTCCCCTGTTCATGCTGTCTCTCTCTCTCTCTCTCTCTCTCTCTAAGAAATAAATAAAATATAAAAAATTAAAAAAAAAAAGAAATCAGTTGCATTCCTATACAGCAATAATGAAGCCACAGAAAGAGAAATCAAGGAATCGATCCCACTTACAATTGCACCAAAACCAATAAAATATCTAGGAATAAATCTAACTAAAGAGGTTAAAAATATATACACTGAAAACTACAGAAAACTATGAAAGAAATTGAAGAAGACACCAAAAAATGGAAAAATATTTCAGGCTCCTGGATTGGAAGAACAAATATTGTTAAAATGTCAATACTACTGAAGCAATCTACATATTCAATGCAATACCTATCAAAATAACACCAATATTCTTCACAGAGGTAGAACAAACAATCCTAAAATTTGTATGGAACCAGAAAAGACCCCAAATAGCCACAGCAATCTAGAAAGAGAAAACCAAAGCTGGAGGCATCACAATCCCAGACTTAAAAGATGTATTACAAAGCTGTAATCATCAAGAGAGTACGGTACTAGCACAAAAACAGACACTCAGATCAAGGGAACAGAATACAGAACCCAGAAATGGACTCAGAAACATATGGCCAACTAATCTTTGAAAAAGCAAGAAAGAATATCCAATGGAACAGACAACCCCTTTAACAAATGGTGCTGGGAAAACTGGACAGCAACATGCAGAAAAAATGAACCTGGACCACTTTCTTACATCATACACAAAAATACACTCAAAATAGATGAAAGACCTAAATGTAAGATAGGAAGCCATCAAAATCCTAGAGGAGAAAGCAGGCAAAAACATCTTTGACCTTGGCCATGGCAACTTCTTAACACGTCTCTGGAGGCAAGAGAAAACAAAGCAAGAATGAACTATTGGGACCTCATCAAAATAAAAATCTTCTGCACAGCAAAGGAAACAATCAACAAAACTAAAAGGCAACCGAAATAATGGGAGAAGATATTTGTAAATGACATATCAGATAAAGGGTTACTATCCAAAAGCTAAAGAGAACTTATCCAACTCAACACCCAAAAAACAAACAATCCAGTGAAGAAATGGGAAAAAGACATGAATAGACACTTCTCCAAAGAAGATATCCAGATGGGCAACCGACACATGAAAAAATGCTCAATGTCACTCATCATCAGGGAAATACAGATCAAAACCACATTGAGATGCCACCTCATACCTGTCAAAATGGCTAACATTAACAATTCAGGCAATGACTGATGTTGGTGGGGATGTGGAGAAAGAGGATCTCTTTTGCACTGCTGGTGGGAATGCAAACTGGTGCAGCCACTCTGGAAAACAGTATGGAGGTTCCTCAAAAAATTAAAAACAGAACTACCCTATGACCCAGCAATTATACTACTAGGTATTTATTCAAGGAATACAGGTGTGCTGTTTCGAAGGGGAACATGCAACCCAATGTTTATAACAGCACTATCCACAATAACCAATGTATGGAAAGAGCCCAAATGTCCATCAATGGATGAATGGATAAAGAAGAGGTGGTATATATATACGATGGAGTATTACTTGGCGATCAAAAAGAATGAAATCTTGCCATTTACAACTATGTGGATGGAACTAGAGGGTATTATGCTAAAAGAAATTAGTCAGAGAAAGACAAATATGACTTCACTCATATGAGGACTTAACATACAAAACAAATGAACATTGGAGAAGTAAAGCAAAAATAATATAAAAACAGGGAGGGGGACAAAACATAAGAGACTCTTAAATATAGAAAACAAACAGAGGGTTTGTTCTGGAGAGGTTGTGTGTGTGTGTGTGTGGGGTGGGCTAAATGGGTAAAGGGCCTAAGGAATCTACTCCTGAAATCAATGTTGCACCATGTGCTGAGTTGGATATAAATTGTAAAAAAATAAATAAATTATAGAAAGTAAAAAAAAGATGCTTCTTTATTTGCTGTAGTTTTAGACTCTTATGGACACAAGCCTTGTTGCTTTCAGACATAAGTGTTTTAGGAGTCTGTTCCTCTAGTGGGAGTATTAAAAGTTGGGGTGCTAGATGTGGGGTTCTATTCCAATTGTATGGCACTCTGTTGGGGTGGGGATTATAGTAAGAGTGTGTCTTGGCCTTTCCTATTCATTTCGATGTGGGTATATTCTCATTTGTTAGATGTGTAGGAGCTGTTCAGCTAGTTTCCAGATCTCTATCACAGGGAATTGCACCATGTGTATCTGTTCATTTGGTGTGTGTGTGTGTGTGTGTGTGTGTGTGTGTGTGTGTGTGTGTGTGTGTGTGTAAGAAAGCTCAGGGGACTCCTAGGTTGCCATCTTAATCTTAATTATAATCATCATAATCTGCTGACATACTATTCTTGTAATCTGTCCTCTCTCACCTCCTTAGTTTCATCTACTTCCACTCACTCTCACTAAATCTGCTCCAGCCACAGTAGCCTTGTGCATACAAACCATTTAGAATGCAAAGAACTGCTGGGCCATGAAAGAAACTCTGAGAAAGATTTACATGTAAGGACTTCTGCCCCAGGAAACAGGCCTGCCAACCTTGGGTCTGTCTTTAGATCCTGTAGCAGCCCTATGATTGAACTCCTGTCCTACTCAGCTACAATCCAAGAGCAGTCCTGCCAGCCTAGGCACCCAGCAGGAGGTGTGCCCTTCTGTGACCATAGACCTCAGTCACAGCTGTAGCCCCCAAAGCAGCCTTGTGACTCAGTCCCAGACTCCCTCAGCTGCAGTCCAGACCAGACCTGCTCCCCACCCAGGAGCATGCCCAGTGACGTGTCAGGAGCCTCCCAAGGATCCAGAGGGAGCCATGCACTAGGTTCCTAGTCATAATTAGAAAGGCATTCTCCACTCCAAAGTTGTAATTTCCTCATGTTTTAATTGCATTTATTTGGCTTTATTTTTAACATTGAAATCTTTTATTCACTTGGAATTTACTCTCATATACTATGAAGTATAAATCCAACTTTGCATTCCTCTAGATGGTTTTAGTTATACCAACACTATTTGAATAGTTGATATTGTCACCCCTCATTGATATCATCTTATCATCTAAATTCTTGTATACACATGGGTTTATTTATGCTATTCTGTTCTATTGTTCCATCTGCTTATTTCAAACACCATTATCATACTTTTAAAACTGCTGTTGCTTTATGCTGTTAAATCTGATAGGGATAACCCTTCCTCATTGCTCTTCTCTGTCAGAATTTCCTGGCTGTTCTCATTTGTCTCATTTGTCATATGAACTTTTGAATAAACTTCACCACTTCACGGGGGGAAAGTACAGGCATTTTTATTGGGATCATGTTAAATGTATAATTTACCCTGTGGAAAACTGTTAACTTTATGAAAGTGTTTTCTAAGATCATGCAAAAGGTTTGCATTTGTTCAAATCTTCTTTCATATTTTTCATTGATTTTTAATTTTAAAGTTTTCTTCATCTGTGTCTTGCTGAATCTGTAGGTATTTCATCTTTTTGACTGCTATTCCAAGTGAGATCTTATCTTCTAACTGGTTGATATGTACAGATAATGATATAGATAGAGATATTGCCACTGATTTCCCTGTATTCATTTTGTATATAACTCTCTTTGAATTCTCTTATTGCTTGACAAAGCTTTTCAATTCTCTCAATTTCAAAGTATACCATCACTTTCATCCCTATATATGATAGTTTTATCTGCTTCTTTGCAGAAATGCTAAATGTATGATGCTGGTATTTGAGCTGAGATTAGTTTATTATATCAATAAAATTTCCACTATTCCAATAATATTCCAAAATCATACTTTTGCATGTGAATATCTAATTTCCCTAATACCATTTGTTGAAAGACTATTATTTCCCCCCACCAAATCATCTTGGCCCTTTATTCAAAAGTCAACTGACCATGGAGAAAGGGAGGAGGCAAACCATGAGAGTCTCTTGAATACTGAGAACAAAGTGAGGGCTGATGGGGAAGGGGGGAGAGGGAAAGATAGGTGATGGGCATGGAGGAGGGCACTTGTTAGGACGAGCACTGGGTGTTATATGGACTCCAACTTGACAATAAACTATGAAAGAAAAAAAATAAAATTAAAATAAAAAAAATTTTTTTTAGAAATCAACTGACCATAAAAGTTAGGGTTTACTCCTGGACTCTAAATTTCATTCCATTGATCTTTATGACAGTACCATGCTGTCATAGGTTTGTAACCTCATAGTACAAACTGCCAAGTACATTGCTTTGAAACTGCAAATGAATCCTATAATTGTGTTGTTCTTCTCAAGATTGTTTTGGCTCTTCTAGATTCCATGCATTTCCACATGAATTTTAGGATCAGCTTGTCAATTTCTGGGATTTTGCCAGAGATTGCATTGAATTGGCAGATCAAAGTTAGGGAGTGTGCCATCTTAACATGCTGTATTAAGTCTTCCAATCTATGAGTATAGACTATCTCTCCATTTATTTAGATCTTTTGTTTCTTTCAACATTTTGTGTTTGTGGTTTTCAGTACCCAAGTCTTATCCACTTGTATTTAAATTATTCCTTTCTTCTTTTTCATGCTATTATAAATTATTTTTGAATTTCATTTTCAGAATATTGTTTGCTAATGTATTGAAATGCAATGGATTTTTAAAATATTGCTCTTATATCCTACAACTTTCCTGAAGTTGCTTATTATCTCTAATAGGCATTTAGTGGATTATTTGAGTTTTTCTATACACAAGATCATGACATTTGCAAATACAGTTTTACTTCTTCCTTTCTAGGCTAGATGTCTTTTATTTCTTTTTCTTCCATAATTGCCTGCTATAGGGTGAATATTTGAGTCACTAAAAAATTCATGTGCTGAAATCTGAACATCCAAGGTCATGGTATTAGGTGGAAACTTTGAGAGATAAATAGGTCATGAGGATGGAGGATTTAGATTAGTGCCTCTATAAAAGAGACCTAGGATAGACCCTTGCCTCTTCTGCTATATGAGAACACAGGGGGAAAAAATGTCTAGCAGGAACTTACACCTTACCAGACACCAGACAGCTGGCACCTTGGTCTTGTACTTAGCCTCCTTACCAAAGAGAAATAAATCTGTTGCTTACAAACCACCTAGTCTATAGTATTCTGTAATTGTAGCCTGAATGGACTAAGACATTGCCCCTAGCAAAGAATCTCAAGTAGACTACTGTATTGAGAGGTGAGAATGACATCTTTGTCTTGTCCCCGATCTTAGGAGGGAAAACACTCAACCTTCATTATTAAGTATATTAGCTGTAGGTTCCCATAGATGCTCTTTATCAGGTTGAGTCACTTCCCTTATATTTACAGTTTTTATCCTGAGAGGAACCTGACTTTATCAAATGCTTTTCTCCATTTCTTGAAACTATCATGTAATTTTAAAATACGGTATATTACATTAATTAATTTTGAAATGTTAAACCACCCTTGCATTCATGGTATAATGACATTTGGTATGTATAACTCTTTGATAGGTTGATAAAATTTGCTAGTATTTTGTTGAAAATGACTTTTGCGGCTAGAGTCATAAAAGATTGGCCTACAGTTTTTATTCTTCTGATGTGTTTGGTTTTGGTATCAGGGTAAAACTGGCCCCAGATGATGGGCTGAGAAGTATTCCCTCCTCTTCTACTTTATGGAACTTTATGAATTGAATTCTAGCTTGTTCAATATTCATATTAGAACCCTCATTTTGCTTATTTTTGAGTTGCCTGGTATATGTTTGCCCATTCTTTCATTTCCAACCATTTCAAACATTTTATTTTAGAAGTGTGTCTTCTAAGAGTATAATTGGTTATGTTTTGTGATCCCAAATAATCATGTTTTGCTACTGGTTAAGCAAAGTTTTACAGCTATTTTGAACAAGTTGCTTTTCAATTGAATCTTGATCATTCACATTGGGCATAATATTTTCCATGTAATGGTGAATGGCACATAATTTGGGAAAAGAGGACAGGGGTGGGCTCTTAATTATTCACACATGTCTTTCTGCCATGAACCTAATTATATGACATAAATCTGAAAGTAAACCCAGTAAAAATTGGTGCTGAGGAAATGGAGTTGAACAAGCTGTTGAGCTAGGTAGGAACAAACAGGGGAAAAAGGAGGAGTGGGACATTTATATTTGTGGTAATCTTCCTATGTGTCAGATGCTTCACCTCACTGACTCATTTAATATTCCTAACAATTTTCCCAAGTATTTATTTTCATCCCTTTTTTTCTCCAGATGAGAAAACTAAGGTTCAAATAGTTTTCTGACACTCAAAGTGTTATCGTCAACATCTGCACCATCTGGGAGCTCGTTAGAAATGCAGAACTTCAGGCTTCACCTTAGACCTACAGAAGCAGAATCTGCCTTTGAACAGAAACCTCAGGTGATTTGTAAGCACATTCAAGTTTAAGACTCACCTGTGATTCTCCCGAAACCAAAGTGTATAAATAGCAGAACCTACTCCAAAGCCTGAGCTCCTTGCAACAGAGTCAAATCAGTTATAGCTGGATGGAGGGGTTCCTTTTGTGATATCAGACAACAATGTTGTCATCTATTGAAGAGGTAACTACTACTATAAAAACTGATTCTGTATCTCAGAATAAATAAGATGCTTTCAACACGTAGGACATTAATAAACTCGATGGTGATAAAAGTTTGTCATATTGAAACACTGTTCAAAGTAGAAATGCTACCTTAAGCCCCAAATCCTTTGCTATGCAAGATTTATATGGGCTGCAATGAAATTGAAGCTTATTTCTGAGTGATGCTAACAGCTCTGTACACACTGCAGGCCCATACACGCTTCTGTGTCCATTCAGGAAAAATAATTCTAGTGTACCAATCATATAACTTAAATGTGGATAACAAAGGGAAGTCTTACACTAACTTCTACACCTTGGCCTAAGCCTTTAAATGTGTATAACAGTTAAATAAATTCAATTCACATCAAGTTCTGAATCAAAGTTAAATTCTTACAAAAATCCCAAACTGTCCTTCTTTTTACCCTGTTTCTCCTTGTTGACTTTGTTTTTCAATTCTAGAGGAAACATTGTTCATGTTTGTTTTTGTTTTGCCAGAAAAAAAATGCTGATGCACTTTTGATCTAGCTCTGGTGCTCTGAGCTAGGCCAGCTTGTTCTGCTCTGAGGGCTTGACGGAGCCTTTCAAAGAGTAAAATCATAATATAGTTCAGGATCGTAACTGTTCCCAATGAGACCTTCTAAAACCTGAGAGGACTGGATCATCCACCTCAGAGAACATTACATACTGTACTCTACTTGCTTCCTTTGGAATTTTAGAGCGGAGAACCACTTCAGAATAAGGTTTATAGATAATTAATACAGCTCCACTTGTGGAGTTGTAAAAACTCAATTTGTGGTTTATTCTCTCAGTAAAATGTCACTGTTTTTAGAGCACCAGTTTTATGAGAACACACTGTACTCACTGATGCTATGGGGTCCTTTGCATCTTTTCCCAGCTGGCAAACTCTCTCTAATGATATCCCAGGGATGAGACAGAGAGAGAGATCACATCTCGGGATTTAAGCTAGTAGTTGCTCCAGGCCAGAATGGTGGTATGGTGAGTGGGGTGAAAAAGCAGCTAAATAGGACTGAGAGACAAACCACCTCACAGCTCCAAAATAAAACATGTCCAGGTATTGATTTTACTGTCACCAACCATGTTGCTTTGCACAAGTCCTCATATCTGTTTGAGCATCAATTTTCTCATTCATAAAATGGGACCAATCACATGTATCTTGCAGGATTGTTGTAGAATTAAGTAAGTTAATGGATATAAAGCATGTGGCATATTTAATAATAATGGGAATTATTACTGTAAGCCAATTTAAATCTCTCCTGGAAAAGAGAACCTGAGGTTTAAAGACAAAATAGAAACTGGGAGCCATAAAAGAAGTACCTCCTCTTTGGAATAGGATTTCTTTCCATCAGTGCCAAAACCATTGACCACCCCCTCCCCATGAGAGAGTGTAGAACATCTAAAAAGGTAAAGGAGAAACCTGGCTGTTGTGGAGAGGAAGCCTGCCTGAACCAAGGCTGTGCTCTCTCTAGGGCCACTCAGAAGAATTTTGGAACACCAGCTCTGAGCTTCCCACACAGTTTGTCACCTCACCTCCTTTTCTCTCAGCTTCGATAACTCTGCATTGACCAGAACACTGAGGCCACAGCCTGGCGGAAACATGGTCAAAGACACAAGGCAGCAGAAAAAAGCCAGACATGTCACTTTCCTAGCTAACCTAATCCAAGCCCATACATCAAAAGGAGAGGACCTTTCTCATTCACACTCTGACAAGGTACAGAAGCAGAAACACCAAAGGGAAGACTGGAATTGGTTCACATACTGCAGCAAACGATCTGCCTGCACCCTAAACTGCTGGCCTTGGGTAATCCCTGAGAAAAAGGGGGGAGGGACTAAATGATCATTTTAGGATAATCTAGGCCAGGCATTCTATCATAAATCCCCTCTCTCACTTCCTGCCACATCTCTGTTGATAAGGTAGGTATTATGGTCCCTCTTCTCAAACAGCAGAAGCTCAGAGAGACTGGCAATCTGTCCAAAGTCACACAGCTCATCAGTCAGAATAGACATCTGTCTGACATCTAACAAACTGATCAGCAATGAATGCTGATATATATATGGTATATAGAGTGTCTGTATTTTTGTGAATTTGGGTTTGTTTCTTTGTTTGGTCATTTGGTTAATTTTTCTTTGGTTCTGCTCTCCCCCCTGAACACTATCAACTTAAACTACAGTTACGAATCCAACCCACCTCTTTCTAAAGGCTTTGAATAAGATACTTCAGTTGAACTTAATATTAAATCTTCCCTGGAAAATCTTTAGATTTCATAATCATTTATTATTGTAGGAAATCTAAACAATACAAGGAAGTAGAAATTCTAACCCTGAAGGGGTCTTTCCACAGTGGTTGTTATTTCTCTGAAATAACTAATTTCTTGTTGGCACATTCATATAATACAAATCCGAAAACAGAGCAGTCTTTATAGAAATTGTTATCAGGACTTCTCAGGCAAGAGCAACACAAAAGGCTGAAAAGCATCTCAGAAAAACGGCAGCCAGGACGCCCATTTAAAGACCTCACATATGTTTTTATATAATTTATTTTTTCCCTATCTTTGTTCTATGACGTTAAAAATGTTTTACCCACTTTATGCCAAACAGCAGGGGATAAATTATTAGATCTCTTTGAAAGCACTCAGCATTTTCATGTGGTCTGACTTTTAAAAACAAAATGCTTGGGGGCAACGTGCTGCTCAGTAGAGCATGCAACTCATGATCTCAGGGTCATAAGTTTGAGCCCCATGTGGGGTATAGAGATTTTTTTAAAATGTTTATTTATTTTTAGAGAGAGAGAGCAGAAGCAAGGGAGGAACAGAGAGACAGAGAGAGAGAATCCCAAGCTGGCTGTCCACTGTCAGCACAGAATTCAATGCAGGGCTCAAATTCACAAACTGCAAGATCATGACCTCAGCCAAAATCAAGAGATGGATGCTTAACTGACTGAGCCACCCAAGCACCCC
>NW_027531626.1:191712-282177 GCF_008692635.1 Crocuta crocuta
TGTTAAAAAAAAAAAAAAAAAAAAAAAAAAAAAAAAAAAAAAAAATTGAAAAATAAATAAAAACAGAAGATGTTGGGGCCATGCAAACATTGCTTGCTTTGTTGAACAAGCTAAAGAGTACAAGCAGGGGTGGAGCAGAGAGAGACTAAAACACAGAATCTGAAGCTGAGAGCCTAAGCTTTCAGCACAGAGTCCGATGCGGGTTTACAAACTGACAAGCCATGAGATCATGACCTGAGCCGAAGTTGGCTGCTTAACCAACTGAGCAACCCAGGTGCCTTGTGGGATTTTTTAAAAACAACATGCTACTTCACCAGAAACAATAGGATATTAACCAGCATAGTCCCTGTGGTTGATTATTCTTTATCCCATTGGAAATGTTCCTGAGCCCTAGAAAGACAGAACAACATTCACAGAAATAGACAGTACTAAGCACAAAGGAGGTAGTCCATCCATTCCCTTTTACTATTTTTTTCCTGCGTACCCACCATTCTTCTGATCATACTGGTTTCTCTTATTCTTCAGTAACCCCTTCAAACATGCCTCAAGTGTTTCTCAAGTTTCTTTCCTCAATAACCCTTTCCTTTATGAACCAGGCTTTCCCAAATCTTTTTTTTTTTTTTTTTTTTTTTTTTTACAAATAGTTTATTGTCAAGTTGGTTTCCATATAACACCCAGTCAGGCTTTCCCAAATCTTTAACTATCAACTTCACATAAATAGTATTTAACCATCTCAGATCTTTATCGAGGACGGATGAAGGAGAAAGGAGGAAAGGAATGAGGGTAAGGGAGGGAGGGACAATTTACTCCTAAAATCTTTTCCCCATCTTCTCCCCAGAGTTACAGATCCCTTTTCCAACACTAAATTGGACATGCCTACCTGAATTACCCACCCATACCTCAAATAAATGCATGTTAGAAGCACCTTTTTAAAAAAAAAATTTTTAATGTTTTATTTATTTCTAGGAGAGAGAGAGAGAGACAGCGTGAGCAGGGGAGGGTCAGAGAGAGAGGGAGACACATAATTGGAAACAGGCTCCAGGCTCTGAGCTGGCTGTCAGCACAGAGCCCGACGCGGGGCTCGAACCCATGAACCGTGAGATCATGACCTGAGTGAAAGTCGGACGCTTAACCGACTAAGCCACCAGGCACCCCAGAAGCACCTTTTTTTAAAAAAAACAGTTGTATTGAGATATAAACGAGATAAAATAAGCTGCACATGTTTTAAATGTGCAATTTGTTAAATTCTGACATGTTTATACTTGTGAAATCATCACTGCAATCAAGATAATAAACAATGGATTATGACCCCAAATTTCTTCAGATCCCTTTGGAATCCCTTCCTTTCCCACTTTCCTGTGCTCCTCCACCCTACATACCCCCTCACCTTTCCCAAACAAACTAATCAGCTGTCACTATTGGTTTGTCAGCATTTTCTAGAGTTTTATAGGGATGGGACAATATGGTGTATACTCTTTTTAGATTAGCTTTTTTCACTTGGCACAATTAGGGAGTCATACTGATTGACTGTATCCACAATTCATTCCCTTTATTGATGCCACAATGGCACTGGATAAATATGCTACTATGTGTTTATCCATTTACCTATTGATAGAAATTTGGGTTGCTTATCATTTAGGGGCTATAAATAAAGCTGTTATAAACATTTCTATGCAAATCTTTATATGGACTATTTTCTTTAAAAAAATTTTTTTTGTTTATTTATTTGAGAGAGAGAAAGAGAGAAAATTCCAGTCTCATGAACCCTGGGATCATGACCTGAGATGAAATTAAGAGACGCTCAACCAACTGAGCCACTCAGGTGCCCATCCTTTAATCTTGGGTAAATAAAAATCTTGGAACGGAACGGTTGGGTCATGTAATAGATGTATACTTAGCCTTTTTCTTTTCTTTTCTTTTCTTTTTTTTTTTTTTGCTGCTTGGTGAATAATTTTATTATTGCCTTTATCTGAAAAATCTTCATAGGAACTTGTGGTTTGGTTTTTTAACTCTCTGCAGCCTGCTCCTGAACTCTAAGGAAGCCTGCCTTCTTCTGAGCTACCTGATCTTTCTTCTGGGCAAGAGACATTTTGGGACAATTCTACTTCTTATTTTTAACATTTTTCTTGGGCTTCCTCTCATAGACTGGATTCTCTCATATAGCAACATGAGCTTTCTTATACATCTCCTTCATCATGTCTGGAGTAACAATGTTCTTTATGGATTGAGAGAACTTATTCTTATAAGCATCTTTATCTTCTTCCATTAGGTACCACATATAATCTGCAACGTTTTGACACGTGATGTGCTTCTGCATTGAGTTCCTTGCTTTCTGAATCATAACCAGGAAATTGTGTGGTACTGTGAGGAATAGACAAGCCTCCATCCACAAAAACTTTATCTCCAGTAGTACTTCTGGCAAGCCCTGCACCCAAATAGCAGGTGAAGGCACCAGGTTGACCATCAATGTTTTCCACATTGTATTCATCTCCGGTCACTTCTACTTGGCCTTCATAGATCTTATCCATGCCAAGCATATTGAGAAAACTGCGGGCCAGCAGCAGGCCAGTACAATAGACTGCAGCATAATTTGTCAGGCCAACCTTCACACCATACTTTGGGAGTTCCTTCAGCACAAGCTGCACACACTATCATGTCTCCTTCTATATAGGCAAAAGCGATCTGACAAATGATATCTCTGTTGGTTACACAAACTAGCATCCTGTATTTAGGTGTGTTGTATTTATTTTTATCCTGAATTACCAACAGTTTCTGGGCATAGTAATCAGTTTTATCCTCTTGGCTTCTTCTAAATTTCACTTGGTATCTCTTGAAGCAAGCCTTATTCTTGATAACTTTAACAAACTCCATCCTGTGGAACAGAGACCAGTGTCCACTGTTCACCACAGACCAGCAGGCTCAGCTGTATATTTAACATTTTTAAGTAACTACCCAACTGTTTTCCAAAGTGTTTATACCATTTTACATCCCCACTAGTAGTATGTGAGAGTTCTAGTTTCTCCACATCCTCTCCAACACTTGGTGTGGTCAATCTTTTAAACTTTAGTCATTCTGACAGTTATGCAGTGGTATTGCATAGTTTTTAATTTGCACTTCCCAATAAGTAAAAATGCAGTCCCCCACTACCACATATTATGCACTCGAGTTTCCCACATTTGGGGAAATCGCAGGGGTCAGCACATGCAGAGTGCAATAGATGAACCTTGCCCTGGGAAAACCACCTTCGTGATCATGGTATCTCCCCTGCCAGGTAAGTATTGTATTAGGCATATTTTCATGTAATTACTTGCCATCTACAGATTTTCTTTGGTGAGGTATATTCAAATCTCTTCTCTATTTTTATTGGATTTTCTTATTACTGAGTTTTGAGTGTTCTTTATATATTCTGGAATCAAGTCCTTTATCAAATATATGCTTCCCAAAGATTTCTTCCCAGTCTGTGGCTTGTTCTTTTCATTCTCTCCTAACATGTCTTCTGAAGAACAGAAGTTTTAGATTTTGAAGAAGTATAATTTGTCAATTTGCCTTTTATTTATTGTGATTTTGATATGTTTTCTAAGAAGTATTGCCTACTTTGAGTTCACAAAGACTTTCTACCATGCTTTCTTCTAGAAACATAGATTTTAGGTTTTACATTTAGGCATTTGATCCATTTTGAATTAGTTTTTATATGTGGTGTGCAGTACGGACCCAAGTTTTTTTTTTTTTAAATATAGATATCCATGTGTGCCTGGCTGGCTCAGTTCATATACCATGTCACTTTTGATCTCAAGGTTGTGGGTTCAAGCACCATGTCAAGTGTAGACATTAGTTTTAAAAAATCTTAAAAAAAATAGATATCCAATTATGTCCACACTATTTGTTGAAAAGGCTGCCTATCCTTTCTGCATTGCCTTTGCTCTGGTGTAAAAAAAAAAATCAATTGTCTGTAATGTGTGGGTCTGCTTCAGAACTCTCTATTCTGTTCCTTTGATGTAACTATTTCCATGCCAATACCACATTGTTGTGGTGGCTATAGTTTAATAATCATGTTTAAAATCAAGTATGGTACCCCTCCAACTTTCTTCTATTTTAAGGTTATTTTAACCCATATGAATGTTAGAATCAGCTTGCCAATTTTGACCCAAAACAGTCTGCTGAGATTTTGATTGGTATTGTACTGCATGTATAGATCAGTTTGTAGAGAACTGACATCTTAACAATATTGAGCCTTCCAGACCATGTACAGGTATATCCCACCACTTATTGACATTTTCTTTACTTCTGTCAGCAATATTTAGTAATTTCCAGTGTACAGGTCTTTCACACATTTGGTCAGATTTATCCCTAAATTATCATTTTTATGCTATTATAAATGATACTTTAGTTTCAATCTCCAGTTATTTGTTGCTGGTATATGGAAATACAATTTCCTGTTATGAAGATTCAATGTATCTTAAATATCCAATATACAGTAAAATTATAAGAAGTCTGGCATGTAGCAAGGGATACATGTTTTACAAGCATCAACAAGATCTGATGATTGGGGCGCCTGGGTGGCTTAGTCGGTTAAGCGTCCGACTTTCGCTTAGGTCATGATCTCGCGGTTCGTGGGTTCGGGCCCCGCATCGGGCTCTGTGCTGCCAGCTCAGAGCCTGGAGCCTGTTTCAGAGTCTGTGTCTCCCTCTCCCTCTGACCCTCCCCTGCTCATGCTGTCTCTCTCTCTCTCCTAGAAATAAATAAAAATATTAAAAAAAAAAAACAAGATCTGATGATGAAATAATTCTATTATGTGTGTGTGGTAGGTGTGAAGGAGAGCTAATGGTCAAAAATGAAAGATAATTGAGAGTTCTGAGATGACATGTGGTGGTAATCTTATTAACCAAAATGGTGACAAGTGGGTAAATTCACTTCATAATGGACATAGTTTGGCAATGTCTTTTTTGAAATCAAGATAGAAAAATCTAGGAAGTAGTTGGAAACTAGACTGTGTTCCTTTGGTGCTTTTGGGCTCCATGGAAGGCAATTACATAATCTTAACCTTCACTCTCAACTTCCCAGAGTTATAACATGCTAGTAAATGCAGATCTTCAAGGTGAGGGAGTGGGAAGTACCCACTTACCAAATTTAATTCATCATGAAACTCTTATTGGTGAGGAGAAACAAACCTAGTGCTCAAAGATACTCTTTGCAAAAGAACACTTTAAATGACAGAGAATTATGGTATTATATCATGTATCAGCTGCTTGAAAGCCTCCAACACTTGCACTTGCTCAACTTATCTTGTCTTCCAAGATTTAAGCAAATTAGCTCAAACCTTGAAATCTGGTATCCTTTCTAATATGTCTGGGTGCCTGGTGGAAGCTACATTTTTTTTTAAGGTTTATTTTTGAGAAAGAGAGAGACAGAGACATAGACAGAGCATGAGTGGGGGAGGGGCAGAGAGAGAGGGAGACATAGAATCTGAAGCAGGTTCCAGGCTCTGAGCTGTCAGCACAGAGTCCAGTGTGGGGCTTGAACCCACAGACCACGAGATCATGACCTGAGCCAAAGTCAGAAGCTCAACGGACTGCACCACCCAGGCATGGGGGCTACATTTCAGTTGAGTTCCTACTTCCAATAAATTCTTGATATCTATTCTGAATTTCACTTTCTTCCTTATATCAAGCTGATGGACCCTTCTTAATCTCCTTTCTTTCTGGAACACTACTGATTCAAGGTTGAGGGTATGGCACAATAGAGAGGAGTTGAACCCTATGTGACACAGTCAAGAAAAATTGAGAATTAGACATCCCTGTTAATTTAAAATATTCTTATCTATCCCTGCTTCCAGTAAGTAAATATGCCTACAAGTTAGACATGGAGAAAAAATCCCCTCAACCTTGAGCTCACCATAATAGCACCGTTTTCACATTAGTACACACCTGACCTATTTTAAAATCAACCAATCCTATCTGCAAAAGACTGATCAAATTCAACATTTTTTTATATTAATAAAATTAGCATAACACCACTTTAGTTCTTACTAAGTGTCAGGATCATTCTAAGCACTTTACATCTTTATTAACTAACTTATTAAGTCTCACTATTCTATAAGGTAGGTGCTATTATTAAACCAGTTTACAGGTGAGGCACTTAAGACTTGTCTGTGATCACACAGCTAGTAAGTGTGTGAAGATGGGTTTTACCTTAGCTTAAATCTAAGAGCTGTGTTCTCCCAACCACCACTCTATGCTGTCCTTCACTCAGTGTTTAAGCCATTTTGCTGGGTACTATATGGCAATCTCTGAAGTAAAATGATTTATGATTTCTTATTTAAAAAAATTTTTAAGGTTTTATTTTTAAGTAATCTGTATACCCAGTGTGGGCTCAAACTCACAACCTCCAGATCAAGAGTCACACACTCCACCAATTAAACCAGACAGATGCCCCTGATTTCCTATTTAAATTGGTTAAGTAATATGCGGTCTTTTATAAGTATGCTAAGAAAAAACTAGCTCAGTGTTCAATCCAAACAAGTATTAATGCATCATTTAATAGGCAATACTTAAATACTGTGATGGTTTACATATTATTATGGTATTGTGTTATTATTAAAAATTTACATTTAAAATTCACACACTAGTCTATAACCTATGATTATAGTATGGACTCATTGAGTAGATTCTATTGAAATTGACATCTTGTGATGTTATCATCTTTACATTTTAAAAATTTATTTATTTTGAGAGAGAGCATAAGTGGGGGAGTGTTAGGGGGAGGGAGACAGAGACAGAGAGAGAGGGAGAGAAAGAATCATAAGCAGGCTCCAAACTGTCAGTGCAGAGCCTGACACGGGGCTCAAACTCACAAACCACGAGATCATGACCTGAGCCAAAAATCAAGAGCTGGATGCTTAACTGACTGAGCCACCCAGGCACCCCTGATGTTATCACCTTTATCATAATGTATAGCTACTGCTACCACTAACATTAGCAATTAAAGTTTCCCATGGGAGGAATGCAAACTGACGCAGCCACTGTGGAAAAAAGTATGGAGTTTCCTCAAAAAATTAAAAAACAGAATTACCACTTGATCCAGGAATTCTACAACTGGGTACTTGTCCAAAGAATAGGAAAACACTAATTTGAAAAGATATAGGCACCCCTGTTTCCTGCAGCATTATTTGCAATAGCCAAATTGTAAAAGCAATCCAAACATCCATCAAGAGATGGATAAAGAAGATGTGGTAACACACACACACACACACACACAGGAATATTACACTGCCATAAAAAATTAAATTCATTCTTGCCATTTGCATGGATGCAACATGAATGGATTTAGAGAGAATGTTAAGCCAAATAAGTCAGAGAAAGACAAATACCATATGATTTCACCCATATATGGAATTTAAGAAATAAAGTAAGTGAACAAAAAGGAGACACAACACAGACTTCTAACTACAGAGAGCTGATAGTTACCAGAGGTGGGGGTGGGGGGTATGAGTGAAATAAGTGAAGGGGATTAAGAGTAGCTCTATTGTGATGAGCACTGAATAATGTATAGGATTGTTGAATGTGATACAGAATTGTATACTTGAAACTAATATTGTACATTAATTATACTAGAATTAATTTTTTAAGTAAAAATAAAAAATAAAAATAATTTTTAATGTTTCCCATGGGGGTTGTGTTTGTATATGTATATATATGCATATAGATGTTTGTTTATATATATACCTGCACTTCACACACACACATAGTCCAATGACTTCATGCAATTTCTTTCAAGTTTTTAATATTTACTCTATTTCCCATTTCCTCTGCTCTCAGAACTTGTCTCAATATTAAAAATTAAGGACAGCTGGGGCATCTGGGTGGCTCAACTGGTTAAGTGTCCAATTCTTGATTCTGGCTCAGGTCAAGATTTTATGGTTGATGGGATCAAGCCCTGTGTTGGACTCCACGCTGACAGCATGGAGCCTGTTTCGGATTCTCTCTCTCCCTTGCTCTCTGCCCCTCCCTTGCTCATGTGTGCACGCTCTCTCTCTTTCTCTCTCTCAAAATAAATAAACTTTAAAAAAAGTTAAGGACAGCTGAATGAAATCTTTCAAGGGGAAATTTTAAGCCACAAGAAAAGTAGTGGGAAGTAGTCTTAGTTGTCTATTTAGTTGAGCAACAGAGGTCTAGTCTTGTCCTTGGCCAAGAAGATTTTCATAAATGTAGCCAAATTATAACCACCAAAAAAAGGAGATTATGCAGATTAATATTATCTTTCTGACACTGCTTTTCAGTTCCCTAGATGCACTGAGTCCACTGAATAAGCATTAATAGAGCAGCTACTACTACTGGTTATGTCACTCAAGTAACACGGTATATAAGCATAGGGTCTGGAATCAGGGGACCTGGTTTGAATTCAATTCTGTCACTTACTGAACTCATGCCAATCTAATTTCTTATATTATTGTGTAATCTCCACCACTTCTACTCTTACTTTAAAAGATTTACAGAAGGAGTGAAAGTTCTGAACACATAATTTTCTATTAGGAGGGTTAACAACTTTAAACCTTACATCTTAATTTATTTCAGCTACTTAACGATTCCAGTCTTGTGCCAAGTAATTGGATGATCTAAATACCTTGCCTTTTTGAGAGTGACTGTTTTTCATTTCCTCTGGAGCTCTGAGATCACTGGCTAGGAAAGGAAGAGGATTGATGATGATACAGATGTCTTTCCCATTTCCTCTGCCGCCAGAAACTAGTTATCTCATTACTGAAGGTTACAGATAGTGAATGAAGTGCTTCCTTGCTTGCTTGCTTGCTTGCTTCCTTCCTTCCTAATAGACCACCCCATTTCAATTCCAAACAGTCTTCTCTAAACACATTACAATGAAACTGTTCAAAATGCAAACTCAGAGAGAGAACTCTAACAGCAGCAAGAGAAAAACAGATATTAAGCTATAGGAACCCCCACTAGGCTATCAGAAAATTTCACAGCAGAAACTGTACAGGCCAAGAGAGAGTGGAATAATTAAAGTGCTTAAAGAAAAAAAAAAGCCAACCAAGAATACTCTATATTCTCTAAAATTATTTTTCAGAACTGAAAGAGAAATAAAGACTTTTCTAAACAGCACTTAACTACAGTATAAAGGTTAAATGAGGGGCACCTGGGTGGCTCAGTTGGTTAAGCGTCCAACTTCAGCTCAGGTCATAATCTCATAGTTCTTGAGTTCAAGTCCTGTGTCGGGCTCTGTGCTGACAGCTCAGAGCCTGGAGTCTGTTTCAGATTCTGTCTCCCTCTCTCTCTGCCCCTCCCCCACCCTCTCTCAAAAAAGGAATAAATATTAAAAAAAAATCTTTAAGGAAAAAAGATGAAAAGTAAACAGTAGTAAAAATAACTATAGCTACTATAGCTTGTTAATAAATGCACAATATAAAAGGATGTAAATTGTGACTTCAAAAACATAATAGTAGAGCAGAAGTTTCAAGTTTGAGTATGAGATTGCAGTTAAGTTGCCATTGGCATAAAATGAACCGTTCTATGCTTTATGTAAACCTCATAGTAACCAAAAAGTAAAAACCAACAATACATTCACAAAAGATAAATACAAAGGAATTAGAACATAACACCATGGAAAATCACTAATTCACAAGGATAGGCAGCAAAAGAGGAAAACAGGGAACAATGGAACTATAAAACAGCCAGAAAAGGAATTAATAAGATGGAATTAGTAAGTACTTACATATCAATTATTACAATAAATGTAAAAGGACTGAATAATGCAATCAAAAGGCAAAAGCTAGGGTACCTGGGTGGCTCAGTCAATTAAGCATCCAACTTCAGCTCAGGTCATGATCTCATGGTTTGTGAGTTCAAGCCACATATCAGGCTCTTTGCAGAGGGGGCAGATGGGCATGGAGGAAGGCACTTGTGGGGATGAGCACTGGGTGTTATATGGAAACCAACTTGACAATAAACTATTTGTAAAAAAAAAAAATAATAATAAAATAATTTTTTTTTAAAAAAATCAGGCTCTTTGCTGTCAGCAGAAAGTCCTCTTCACATCCTGTGTCTGCCTCTCTCTCTGCTCCTCCCTAACGTGTGCACATACCCGCACTCTCTTTCTCTCTTCAAAATAAACAAACATTTTTTAAAAAGGCAAAGTCTGGCTGGCTGAATAAAAAAAATGTTTTAATTAAAAAAAAAAAAAACAAGACCCAACTATATGCTGCTTACAAGAAACTCACTTCAGCTTTAAGGACACACATAGGTTCAAAGTCAAGGGAAGGAAAAAGATATTCCATGCAAGTGGAAACCAAAAGAAAGCAGAGATAGCTATATTTGTATCTGACAAAATAGATTTTAAGCCAAAAATGGTAACAAGAGACAAATAAGGTATGATAAAAGTATTAACTCATCTAGAATATGTAACAATTATATATATATATGCACCCAATGTCAGAACACTTAAATATATTAAGCAAATACTAACAGATGTGAAGGGAGAAAAAGAAAACAACAATAATAGAAGACTTCAATACTCCACTTTCAGCAATGTATAGATCATCCAGACAGGAAAATCAACAGGGAAATGGACATGAGCCATACTTTAGACCAAATGAACCTGACAGACATACCCAGATATTCCATCCAATAGCAACAGAATACCTATTCTTCCTCACTGCATATGGAATATTCTCCAGGATAGATTACATCATAGGCCACAAAATTTAAGGCTAAGCAAATTTAAGATTTAAATCACATCAAACATTAATTCCAACCACAATGGTATGAAACTAGAAATCAACAAGAGGAAAGCTAGAAAATTTACAAACATACAGAAACTAAAAACACACTCCTGAACAACCAATGGGTCAAAGATGAAATCAAAAAGTAAATCAAAACATTTTCAAACAAATGAAAATGGAACTACAACATAAGAAAACTATAGAACACTGCAAAAGCGGTTCATAGAGGGAAGTTTATAGTGATAACTGATAGTGATATATTAAGAAAAAGAAATATTCCACATAAACAATCTTTTTAAAAAAATTTTTTAAATGTTTTATTTATTTCTGAGAGAGAGAGAGGCAGCGTGAACAGTGGAGAGTCAGAGAGAGAGGGAGACAAAGAATCTGAAGCAGTCTCCAGGTTCTGAGCTAGCCGTCAGCACAGAGCCTGATGTGGGGCTCGAACCCACAAACCGTGAGATCATGACCTGAGCTGAAGTAGGACGCTTAACTGACTGAGCCATCCAGGTGCCCCTCCACATAAACAATCTAACTTTATACTTGAAGGCGCTAGATCCAAAAATAAGCCCAAAGTTAGCAGAAGGAAGTAAATAACAAAGACATCAAACCAAAAATAAATAAAATAGAGACATGAAAAACAATAGAAAAGATAAACTAAAAACTGTATTTAAAATATAAACAAAATTGATACTGATACCACAGAAATACATATGATAGTAGAAAACAATTATGAACAATTATATGCCAACAAAAGGGATAACCTAGAAGAAATGGACAAATTCCTAGAAATATACAACCTACCAAAACTTAATCATGAAGAAACAGAAAATCCAAACAGACCAAGATGGGCAAGGTAGATGAGCTGGTAAGAAAAAACTTTCCACCAGAGAAAAGCCCAAGAGCTGATGATTTCACTGGTGAATCTACCAAACACTTAAAGAAGAATTAATGACAATTCTCCCCTAGCACTTTTTAAAAGCTGAAACAGAGAGAGCAGTCCCAAATTCATTTTATGAGGCCAGTATTACCCTTAAAGCCAGAAGAAGGTACTGTAAAAAACATAAAAAAGAAAAGGGAAGGAAAGGAAACAAGAGAAAAGAAATCAAAGAAAACTACAGGCCAATAAGACTGATCAACACAGATGGAAAAATCCTGAGCAAAATACTAGGAAATTAAATTCCACAGCCCTCTAAAAGGACCATACTCTATAATCAAGCTTCTGTATTGCAAAAGACATAATCAATAAAATGAAAAAGCAATCTACAGAATGAGAGAAAAGTTCTACAAACCATATATCAGATAACGGTTTAATATGCAGAACTTATACAGCTCAGTAACAACAACAAAAAAAATCCAATTAAAAAATGGGCTGAGGAACTGAGTAGACATTCTCCAAAGAAAACACACAAATGGCCAATGGATACATGAAAACATGCTCAGTATCACTAATCATCAGGGAAATGCACATCAAAACCACAATGAGTTATCACCTCACAACTGTTAGAATAGATATCATCAAAAAGACAAGAAATAACAAGTGTTGGTGAGGATGTGGACGGAAGAGAACATTTGTGTACTGTTGATGGTAATGTTAATAGGGGCAATCATTACAGAAACAATACGGAGGTATTTATACAGAAACAATACAGGAGGTATTCCTGATTTATATAATCAGGAAATTAAAAAACAGAACTGCTGTATGACTCAGCAATCCCACTTCTGGGTATATATCAAATGGGGGAAGAGCAGGATATTGAGAAGCTATCTGCACTCCCACGTTCACTGTCGCATTATTGAAAATAGCCAAGATATAGAAACAACCTAAATGTCCATTTATGGATGAGTGGATTTTTTAAGAATGTGATTTCAAACACACACTATTCAGCATAAAAAAGGAAATGCTGTCATTTGCTACAACATGGATGGACCTTGAGTGCATTAAGCTAAGTAAGTTAGACAGAGAAATGCAAATACTGTAAGGTATCACTTACATGTGAAACGTAAAGAAACCAAACTTGTAGAAACAGAATAGACTGGTGGCTGACAGTGGCTGTGCGGTAGGGGAATGGGGGATATATTGGTCAAAGAATACAAATTGTCAGTTAGAAGAGGACTGAGTTCTGGAGATTTAAAGTAAGGCCCTGTAATTATCATCATCAACACCGTACTATATTCTCCAAAGCTGCTAAGAGACTATGGGTTAAGGTCCGGAATTGTGATGCCTCCAGCTTTGGTTTTCTTTTTCAACATCACTTTGGTTCTTCAGGGTCTTTTTTTGATTCCATACAAATTTTACGATTGTTTGTTCTAGCTCTGTGAAGAATGTTGGTGTTATATTGGTAGGGATTGCACTAAACGCATAGATTGCTTTGGGTGGTATTGACATTTTAACGATAGCTTTTCTTCCAATGCATGAGCGTGGAATGTTTTTCCATTTCTTTGTGTTTCTTCAAATTCTTTCATAACTTTTCTATAGTTTTCAGCAGATCTTTTTTTTCTTTGAATCAGCCTTTTTTTTTTCTTAGTTTATTGTCAAGTTGGTTTCCGTATAACACCCAGTGCTCATCCCAACAAGTGCCCTCCTCCATGCCCATCACCCCCCTTCCCCTCTCCTCCACCCCTATCAGCCCTCAGTTTGTTCTCAGCATTCAAGAGTCTCTCATGGTTTGCCTCCCTCCCTCTCCCCAACTGTTTTTTCACTTCTCTTCCCCCGTGGTCCTCCGTTAAGTTCCTCCTAATCCTCCTATATGTGCAAACATACGGTATCTGTCCTTCTCTGCCTGACTTATTTTGCTCAGCATAACACCCTCAAGATCCATCCATGTTGCCACAAATGGCCAGATTTCATTCTTTCTCATTGCCAGGTAGTATTGCATTGTATAAATATACCACATCTTCTTGATCCATTCATCAGTTAATGGACACTGAGGCTTTTTCCATGTTTCGGCTATTGCTGAGAGTGCTGCTATGAACATTAGGGTACATGTGCCCCTATGCATCAGCACTCCTGTATCCCTTGGGTAAATTCCTAGCAGTGCTACTGCTGGATCATAGGGGAGTTCTATTGTTAATTTTTTGAGGAACCTCTACACTGTTTTCCAGAGGGGCTGCGCCAGGTTACATTCCCACCAACATTGTAGGAGGGTGCCCATTTCTCTACATCCTTGCCAGCAACTAGAGTCTCCTGATTTATTCATTTTAGCCACTCTGACTGGCGTGAGGTGGTATCTCAGTGTGGCTTTGATTTGTATATCCCTCATGATGAGTGATGCTGAGCATTGTTTCATGTGTCTGTTGGCCATCTGGAGTGTCCTCTTTGGAGAAGTGTCTGTTGATGTCTTCTGCACATTTCTTCACTGGATTATTTGTTTTTCAGGTGTGGAGTTTGGTGAGTTCCTTATAGATTTTGGATACTAACCCTTTATCTGATATGTCATTTGCAACTATCTTTTCCTATTCCGTCAGTTGCCTATTAGTTTTATTGATTGTTTCCTTTGCCGTGCAGAAGCTTTTTATCCTGACTAGGTCCCAATAGTTCATTTTTGCTCTTGATTCCCTTGCCTTTGGGGATGTGTCATCAGCAGATAGATCTTTTACCAAAGCTGTAATCATCAAGACACGATGGTATTGGCACAAAAACAGACACACAGATCAATGGAATAGAACAGAGAACCCAGAAATAGACCCACAAGTATATGGCCAACTAATGTTCAACAAAATAGCAAAGGGTATCCAGTGAAGAAAGGCAGTCTCTTCAACAAATGGTGCTGGAGAACTGGACAGCAACATGCAGAAGAATGAAATTGAACCACTTTCTTACACCATACACAAAAATAAATTCAAAATGGATGAAAGACCTAAATGTGACAGAGGGGAAACCATCGATATCCTACAGGAGAAAATGGGCAAAAACCTTTTTGACCTAGGCCACAGCAACTTCTTACTTGACATGTTTCTGGAGGCAAGGAAAATAAAAACAAAAATGAACTATTGGGACCTCTCAGGATAAAAAGCTTCTGCACAGTGAAGAAACCAATCAACAAAACTAAAAGGCAACCGATGAAATGGGAGAAGATACTTGCAAATGACATATCAGAAAATGGGTTAGTATCCAAAATCTATAAACAACTTATCAAATTCAACACCCAAAAAACAAATATTCCAGTGAAGAAATGGGTAAAACACAGCAACAGACATTTTTCCAAAGAAGACATCCAGATGGCTAACAGACACACGAAAAAATGCTCAACATCACTCATCATCAGGGAAATACAAATCAAAACCACAATGAGATACTACCTGAAACCTGTCCGAATGGCTAAAATCAACAACTCAGGAAACAATAGATGTTGGTGAGGGTTCAGAGAAAGGGGAACCCTCTTGCACTATTGGTGGGAATGCAAACTGGTGCAGCCACTCTGGGAAACAGTATGGAGGTTCCTCAAAAAATTAATAATAAAATGACCCTGCAAGCCAGAAATTGCACTATTTATCCAAGGGATACAAAAATGCTGATTCAAAGGGGCACATGCACCCCAATGTTTATAGCAGCACTATCAACAATAGCCAAATTGAGGAAAGAGCTCAAATGTACATTGACTGATGTATGGATAAAGAAGATGTGGGGTGTGTGTGTGTGTGTATACACACATGCGCGTGTGCATGTATACACACACGCAAATGTGCGCACACATAATGGAATACTACTTGGTGATAAAAAAGAATGAAATCTTGCCATTGCAGCTACATGGATGGAACCAGAGGGTATTATGCTAAGCAAAATCAGTCAGAGAAAGACAGATATCATACGATTGCACTCATATGTGGAATTCGAGAAACGTAATAGGGGAAGGAAGGAAAAAGAAGATTAAAACACAGAGAGAAGCAAACCATAAGATTTTCTTAAATACTGAGAACAAACTAAGGGTTTTTGGAAGGGTGGCGGGTAGGGGAATGGGTTAAATGGGTGATAGGCATTAAAAAGGGAACCTTCTGGCACGAGCACTGGGTGTCATACATAAGAGATGAATCACTGGGTTCTACTCCTGAAGCCAAGACTACACTGTATATTAACTTGAATTCAAATTAAAAAAAAAAAGTTGCTAAGAGACCAGATCTTAAATGTTGTCACCAGACACACACACGCACGCACACACACACAGACACACACAGAAAAAAAAATTATAATTCTGTGACATGCTGGAGATGTTAGCTAAGGCTATGGTGGTAATCATATTGCATATAAATGTATCAAGTCATTACACTGTACACCTTAAACTTACACAATGTTGTATGCCAATTATATCTCAATTAAAAAAATGAAGTCTGGGTCAATTCTTCCCCCATCTCTACTTGTGTTTCTTACTGGTTGCTAAATACATAGAATAATAATGCCTTACATTTCAGNAGTCGGACGCCCAACCGACTAAGCCACCTGGGCGCCCCAGTAAGTCTGTTTTAAATACATTTATTTTTCATAATCATTCGGATGTCCCTGTGTAGTAACTAAAACTGTTATCATTATTATACAATTGACTAAGAAGTAGTAAAGGTATGATTCAATCACAAGTTCCTTGATGACTCCAAGACTTAAAGCCTAGACATGATAAAAATGTCAGCATAACAGACAAAGAAGAGTTTGTTCTTAATTTCTAATACACTGAGTTTACGGAGATAGCAGGAATCTAATGAGGTAGGCAGCTGTTATTTTCAACAGTTTGCCAGTTTGAAAAATAATTGATGCAAAAAAAAAAAAATAATAATAATTGATGCATAGTGGCCTAGGCCAGAACATTGTTATACCCTTTTTCTGCTGTCTTAAGATTCCAGATTTCCCAGATCTGCTTAAGTACCTTTCTATTCCAAGCCAGTTCAACCTGGACACTCTCTAAACAAAATCAGAATAGGCATTTTGTGTACAGGACTATTTGCAGCACAATGCTGACACCTAGCGTATTGACTGATTTTCTTTCATTCTCCCTATTTTCCTTTCTTCTGTCCCTTCTTCCCTCCCTTCGTCCCTCCCTCCTTTTCTCCTTTCCTTCCTTCCCTTTAAGAATGGCGGCTAGGATATAGTATAATAATAGAAAACATTTACTGAGAACTTACTACACATTAAGCATTGCACTAAGCACTTTAAACATATTTCTCTTCATGAACTATGAACAATTCTTTATCATCATTCCTATTTCACACAAAGGGGGGAAAGAGGCCAGTTAAATCAAATTTTATTCCTGCATAAGTTAGAATTGAAATGCAGATCTGTTGGACTCTGGAGCTGTAGCACTCACTCAGTTTTTAAAGAAATCAGGTAGGATTGTTTTTATTAGATGGCTAAGTTAGTTTCTATGTATTCACTTGGAGTACATGTTTACAGACTTTATTTATTCAACACTACTCCTGAGTTACCGTAGAAAATACAACAAAATCTGAGGTCCACAACTTTGAGCCAGCCCTCCTCTTGATGTAATGTCTCTTTCTAGGGCAGGCTGTCAGCCCTAGACATCCTGGTCTTCTACCCTCTCATTCTCCCTCTGAGGGCAGAGAAGACTCTCATGGAGCCTTCTGGGCAGGTTCTGATTACCTCTGAGTGTTTCAAGGACAGCAACTCTTCTCCTGTGAGTAATATACATTATAGTGTAATTTTTTGTGGGGCGAGCCTATCTTTCCTTAAGTTATCTTGTTTCTTCTAGGCTATGTGCTCCAAGAAGCAAGAGAGAGCATATGCCTTTCTCTTTTGTTGAAAGCTAACAACTCAGCACATAGGGACTATTCAATAATGTGCTGAATACATTAACGAGAGGCTAAGAATCTGCTATGTCTTTTCTAACATTATTTTCTTTACACCTTTTATTACGAATATGTAGGTATTTGAGTTCAGTTGCTTAGTAGTTGGTGCTTATGGCTGTCAGTGAGCTGTTCAGCCTCTCTCTTTGAGAAAACATGGTTCCTAGGTCCTGACAGTGTCTCCTTACTGCTGCTCCATTGTCTCTGTCCAAATGGGTGGAAGTTTTATTTCCCTTTCTCTTCACCTTCCTTCACAGTTAAATGTCCCAAATCTAATATGAAGATGCATCAACTGTTTTAACCCAGTGGAAATAAAATTGTTAGGGAGGTGAGTAATGAGCTCAGTGTCATGCTTTTCAATTAGTTTGATCAGGCTTGATCAAGCACAACTTGGCTGCTCCCAAGGCTTCCCTTTTAACTTTCTTAGGTCAGCCTGTAATTTTACCTTTCCAACTGAACCTAATTAAACTGCACAGAAACAGCCAACTTACTTCTAGACCAGTCTGCTACACTAGTTTTTACTTCCCACTTTATACTTCCAGTGTCTAGTAAATCACAAATTCTCAATGAGCACTTCTATCAGAGGAAATAGTAACTAACACTGATCAAATACTCAGCATATGCAAACTGGATGCTTAACACAGCACGTTATCTCATTTCACAATACTAAAAGAGAACCTATTGTTTCCATTTTACAAATTATGAAACAGACTCAGAGAAAATAATTCACTCAAAGTGAGAAGCAAGTGTCTTTCTTATCAGTTTGAAATTGTTCTCTAAACATCTACATGAAACTGGTAGTCTTACCCTGCTAGACTCCAATATTGAGTGCAGTATCCTGCAACCCCTTTTCTGGGAAGCTACGCAATAAACTAAAATTAAAATCTATGTGACTAATCGTTGTTTTCTGCCTCTTTTGTATCAGTAACTTACTCTGTTATAAGAAAGCAATTTCTTCTGTCTGAAAACAGCTGATATTAAAGATTTCTAATATCTGACAGTGACATTTTATGACACTTGCCCAGCTGTATAGATTTTGTTATCACTTCAGTAGTTCTCAAACTTCAATTTACAAATTCACGTGGAAAGATGGCTAAGAGTTGAGATTCTCAGGCTATCCTCAAGGGAATTCTAATTCAGTGGCTTTGGCATGGAGCCTAGGAAATATAGGTTTAATAAAAACCCAAGGTGATTCTGATCCAAGTGGTCCTTGAACCACATTTTAGAAATTTCACTTTGAAGTAAGAAAATTCAAGTGAATGTTTGAAAAATATTCTGTCCTAGTAAGTGGCTTTCAGCAATTATGATGTGCCTTGTAGCTTCTCCATGCTTCGTCTTTGTTCATTTTGTTTCTTGCATCTGTGTATTTCCAGTTTTTATGAAACATGGACAATTTTTGAATATTATTTCTTCAAACCTTTTCTGTCCCTTCTCCCCCCCTTTCTGAGACTCAAATTACACCTACATTAAATTAAACTGTTTTATTATTATCCCATGGATCACTGATGCAATTTATTCCCTTTACCCACCTCTTCTGTTTTTGTCCCATTCTGCATAGTAGTCCTTACATTAATTTAGTGCCTAATCTCATGTTAATCCCGTTTAGTGGATTTTTTTATCCAGATACTTTTTCATTTCAAAAAGTTCTAGCTTGGTCTTTTTTTAATCCCCCACTTCTACTCATAGTGCTGTTTTCTTGTGCCTTCCTGTCCTCATGAACATGGAGTATTAATGTCCTGCTACTTCCATCACGTCTGGCATCTTTGGGCCTCTTATTGATTCCACCCCACCCTCCTAAATTGTGGGTCATGTTTTTCTTTTTGTGTACCTCATTTCTTTTTACTAGATGCTGGACATTCTGAATCTTGCATGCTGAATACTGGATTTTTGTTAAATTCCTTTAAAAGTGGTTGGATTTTATTCTGGCAATAGTTATTCAGGGTCAGCTGGATTCCTTTTTATTAAGGGCAGAACAGAACCCTAGTCTAAGGCTAATTTAATCCTTTCTGAGGATTCCTCCCATATAATGGTTATGAGAGCAAACTACTCCTAGTCATGTCAGCTCTGGAAACCACTATGCCTACTCTTTTGCAGTCCTTCTTTTCCTGGCCTCAGATAATTTCCTCTCAAACATGCACAAATTAGTACTCACGCAAGACTGAATAGGACCCCTTTGCAGGTCTCTAGAGCTCTTCCTTTGTAGAGCAAACCTCCTGTTACTTAACAAATTCAAGTCATCTTGGCTTCCCCAAACCCTGATCTGATTCCTGTTCATCCATTGTGCTGTTTGGGCTCCCTGCACCAACAATACCTCCAGGTAGTAATCAATCATATGGTTGAACTTGTTAGTTTCCCTTCTCATAAATTCCAGTCTTGCATTGTTGTCCAGTATCTATCCAGCTTCTAGTTGTGGGCAAACGGACTTCTATAAAACATTTATTAAATACTCAGGTGTCATTCAAGTCACTTTTGTACTCAGATACTATATAGGAAGCAAAAATAAGAAGAAAAACCTCTAAATCAAGAAAGAAAATTTTCTTGGGGCGCCTGGGTGGCTCAGTCGGTTGGGAGTCCAACTTCGGCTCAGGTCATGATCTCACAATTCATGGGTTCAAGCCCCACGTCAGGCTCCGTGTTGACAGCTAGCTCAGAGCCTGAAGCCTGCTTCGGATTCTGTGTCTCCCTCTCTCTCTGATTCTCCCCTGCTCACGCTGTCACTATCTCTCTCTCTAAAAAATAAATTAAAACATTAAAAAAATTTAAAATAATTGTCTTGAGTTGACTGAGAAAGCTGGGAATTGACTACATAATTTTTTCTATCATAAGCTAACATCAAAAACCCCAGGTAAAAACTAAGTTATAAAAATGGTTCTATTTCTGTATGACTTGTGACATGATATCCATATTAAAAAATATATAGAAGACAAATGCACACTCAAACATTTATGTGCAAAAAATATTAATAGTGACCATCTCTGGAGCATGATACTATTGGTGATTTTTTTCTTTACATGCTTACCCTAAAAAATAGATACGTGTGATCTGATTCCTCCCTGCAAAAGATTTTTTTTTAAATTTATGAATCAGGTATATCCAAGATATAGATAAAGGGAACTTACAGGCTTGTAGCACCAACTAACATTTGCCTCGTTGGTGGGGAAGGAAGCAGTTGCTTACTAATTTTTGGAACTCTTGCTGATGTTAATATACAAAATCGAATGGCCAGAGGTTTACATTCTCAAAGAAAAGTAATGGCGGTTTGCATAAGTCACCATTTCAAAGTACCCAGTATCAGATCACACAAAAGTTGGCCAAAACCTTCCAGAGTAAGTCCTGTTAGGATCATTTTTGTGTTCAATCTATGTCCTAGGAAAAAGCATAAAATCACTGATTCTATTACACTGAATTCAAGGCAAGGAACTGTGAGAGGTTACAGAAGGATTAAACATCCCGTGCTCAGGAAGTCTGTAATAGAGCTGAGAAAAATAACACACAAAAAGAAAGTAATCAAGTGCTAAAACTGCATGAGAAGCAGGCTACAGGAATTCAAAGGGAGGAACATCAATTAGAAGAAAGGAAACAGAGTAACAAGGCAACTGGTTGGCAAATAAACAGCACACTCCAGGAAAGGTAAAACAGTAGAGATGGAAACTGAGGAGGGAAATGTGAGGTCTTCTTAGATAGCAAGCAATATGAGAAAATACTGAGGAGGAAATTTATATCAGATTTAAAAAGGAACAAATTCCAGAAAGTTCAGAGGAAACAGGAATAATCTAAAAGAGCACTGGCTTTGGAGTAAGACAGGCCTGGGACTGGGGTGCTTGAGTGACTCAGTCAGTTAAGTGTCCAGCTCTTGATCTCAGCTCAGGTCATAATCTCACAATTCATGAGATGGAGCCCCACATTGGGCTCTGCAGTGACAGCATGGAGCCTGCTAGGGATTCCCTCTCTCCCTCTATGCCCTTCCCCAACTCATTCTCGGTCTCAAAATAAATAAATAAACTTTAAAAAAAAAAAGACAGGCCTGGGATCAAATCCAACTCTGTTCCCTGTACATGAGTGACCTTGAATAAGCTTACTCCTCTGGCAACTGTTTTGTAACCTATGAAAACACCTACTTTAAGATGGGATTTATCGTGAAAACTGAGTAAAACAAGGTATAATGTTGAATAACAGCAAATTACAATTTTAGTAATGTAAAAATATGGTTAAATAGCAGGAATCTCATATGGTTGGAAAAGAACCTTTGTATCTGTCATGCAGTAGGTACTCACTAAATGTGCTGAACCACACTGCCTTATTTCTAAAGAAAACAATTTAAATAGATGAATCTTGCCAGAGGGTAATGTATTTTCTGCACAATATTTACAGGTCTGAACTCGTGTCCTAGCTCAGCTTTTTACTATCTGAGTGGGCTCAAATTAGATACCTTTTTAAAGTGTGTAAAATGAGACCTATCTACTTGTTATGATTATTTTAAGGATAAAACATTCTGGTACAAAGTAGGTAATAAGTAGATTGCAGCTAGCATTAAGATTTGTACAGGATATATGGCACACACCAATGACAGGAGAATCAGAAAGGTGAAACTCATTTCTAAACTAAACCTTGAGACAAAAGACTGGTCATGTTTTTACCCTCCGGAAACTTAGGAAATGTGCATGCAATGAGACTTACGCGGGGCTAATGTGCAGTTGCTCTGTATTTCTGTTTGATAAAACTAGATGGCCAACTGGAGAAAACATTCCTGAAGAGACTACTTAAATAAATGCAGTTGACAAAAGTAAGAAGAATAGATAAAAATTAAAATAAATAGATACACCCTGAGAAAACTCCACAGGTCAACAAAAGAGGTTGTCATAACTATGATCACAGGAAAAAGAAAAACAAAAGGCATAGACCTTAAGTTTAAAAGAAATGGCTTGTATTTTGTATATACAATGTGATGTTATATAGTTACTATATGTATTTAGGTATATTGCTATGTGTGTACTAGAGAGTCCATGTAATATACCACACACATCCACATACACCTCGTTATCTGTCTGAAGGCCAGAAATTCTTTTTCTCACATGAATGCTATTCAAACTAAAGAGAACACCAAACATTACAGAAAAAAGCACTGAAAAACAATTTAGGATGTTACAAGAAAACATCCTGATGCTTTAGTGTGCATGTAGTGATGGAAAGAAAAACAACACGTTATGAACCCTGACCCTGGAATGCCATTCATCCTCTGGCATGCCTTTTGAGCCAAGATTAACAAGAGAAGGAACAGCAAACATAAAATCACCAAAGCGCTGAGCATAACTTTGTAGGATTAGAGAAGAAAATAGAAGAGGTCAGAAATGAGGATAAATAAGAAAACTCTTTAAGGTCTTATAAAGGAATTTAGATTTTATCCCAGTGGTAATGAAACAGCATTTAAACAGAAGGGAAGCACAATCAAATTTTCCTATTAGATAACTCTGGTGCTGGTGTGAATAAGAGACTGAAGATAGGAAGAGACTCAAAGCAGGCAGACTAGTGAAAAGCCAATTAAAGTCTTATCTATAAAATGTGGACAATGATACCTGCCTTGCCTGTGTCACATAGCGTACTGTCAGATGACCAAATGAGAGTATATGTGAAAGTGTTTTGAAAACACTTAGCAAATGGTTTTTATATACAGAAGGTGAATCAACTGTGCATAAGATGTGAGAGTTGGTATTATTTCTAAAGAATCATGGAAAGCACAAGAGGGGACAAATAAATTGGTAAATACTATTCAGTTTTTTAAAAGTAGAAATGGGTTCCAGAAATTTTAGACTGTTAAACCTGAACTGAAGTCCCATTCTAAAATCATCTCTATATTTTTAAGACATGCAGGGCCAAGACATGGAATAGAATGGTCCAGGCTCCCTCAGCCCACTGTGAAAAATCTTAGTCTATTTAGGGGTTATAAAAAGATATCCTTTAAATGTCATGTGGTAGGCATCCTCTAAGATAATCCCCAATGATCTCTGCCTCTTGTTAGTTGTGATGTTATACAGTCCCTTCCCCTTGAGTATCTTGCTTCTAACCAAGACTGAGAGGGCATCACTTTCAGGGTTACACTACAAACAAAATTCTGACTTCTGTGTTGCTAAGCAGGCTCTATCCCTTGCTAGCTTTGATCAAAGTGCCATTTTGGGAAGCCCAGATGGCTAGGAACTGAGGGCAGCTGCAGCCAGCCAGAGACCTGATGCCTTAGCCCAACAATGCAAAAATAACTCAGTCAAGCCAACAGCCACATAAGTGAACTTGGAAACAGAGGCTTCTCCAGTCAAGCCTTCAGATGAGACTTCAGCCCTGGTGGACACTCTGAAACCATAGGAGATGTCCATGAGGTAGATGACCAGCTAAGCTGTGTCTGGATTCCTAACTCAGAGAAACCGTGAGATAATAAATGTTTGGGTTTTAACCACTACTTTTGTTATGGTTTGTTATGCAGCATTAGGTAACTAGTACATACTAGCAGGTTTACCTTGCACAAACAATGGCTGTAGAACAATTTCCTAATACACAGCAACTGACTATAAGCCAGGACATTCTAGCATTTTGTGAGAAGAAAGTGTTATTCTACTGTCAGAGCAACTTGATAAAGTGGCCTTACTTTAGGAGGTGGAAGGCAGAAGATGAAAAAGCATCCTGGCCCAGGACTTTGCTGTAACACCATGCTCCTATTACCAAAGAGTGATAAAAACAACAACAACAACAACAACAAAAACCAGCACAGATAAGAACATTAAAGATGTTTAAATGGAAGTATACACTAAAAAAGATTCAAGGGGCATTTGGGTGTCTCAGTTGGTTAAGCATCCAGCTTCAGCTCAGGTCATGATCTCATGGTTCGTGAATTCGAGCTCTGCATCGGGCTCTGTGCTGACAGCTCAGCCGGGAGCCTGCTTCAAATTCTGTGGATCCTTCTCTCTCTGCCCCTCCCCTCTGTGTTTTCTCTCTCTCTCAAAAATAAGTAAGTTAAGTAAATAAGTAAACAAACAAACAAACAAGCAAATAAATAAAGATTCGAGACCAAGAATGAATTAGACCAGGGAAAAGTAGTTTGGGGTTGTGGAGATAATGAATCAGAAATGCTTTCAAGTACATAAGGGAAAAATAAACACATGAATGTCATTTGGAAAAGTTATAGGGTTTCCCCTGGAGATCTTAAAGAAAGACAGCAGGTTCAAAATCATTCCTGTTTTAGAGCCAATGCAATAAGCAAACTGACCTCTCAAAGTTTACATTCTATACTTAGAAACATTGCGATGGTCATTAAAGAGAGAATTCCCCTACCATTCTGAAGACTATACACAACTCAGCAGACCTCAGCAATCTATACTTATAGAATTTACTCATCACCACTTGAAAGGTATTGACTATTACATTCCCTTCTGCAAAGAGGAAATCTTTGAGACACATTAATATTTACTCCCTAATACTTTTCCAATAGTAATTGATGCTATGGGATCAAAAGATTTCCTTAAAAACGTGGGAAAAATAAGGAATATTGAAACTCCATGTATTTCTCTCTTTTTGGAAAAAAAAGTTTCTTTACTTATTTATTTTGAGAAAGAAAGAGAGTGAATGGGGTAGGGGCGGGGGGGGNGCAGGCTCTGTGCTGTCAGCACAGAGATCGTTGCAGGGCTTGAACTCACAAACTGTGAGATCCTAACCTGAGCCAAACCAAGAGTCAAAAGTTTAACGACTAAGACACCCAGGCACCCAAGCTCCATATATTTCTTAAAATTTAAAATTGAGATAAAGACAAGCCTTTAAAAATATTACCAACAAAATAGCAAGAAAATGATCAGACCATGGCACTGTTTTCCCTCACATATTAGTACATGGCTGGAGTACTTCTGAATCATATTTTCCATATGCCAGTTAAGCTCTGTGCTTCCAGAATCTACACATCATTTCAAAATCCCATAAAACAATTACAAGTTCAAACCTGTAATATGGGAAGCAGCAGCAGAAGTAAAGCCACAGGTCCCGCTATTAATGTAAATAGAAATGATGGATTCACAAATACAGTCATGCTATCCAGTTTTGTGACCACTGAGCATCATCAAAAGAATATTTTATTACTGCTGCTAGGATTTTGGTTACACAGATCTACAAGTATCTTAGGAAACTCCACAAATCTTATATATAGATTTAATATGACTAAATATCAAAATAAGATCTTTATTTTCACTCTCAAGTTAAACTCAGAAAGGTACTGAGGGAAACTTGTGAATAAATGGTCTCCATTCAAACCTTTATCACTTCTACATGACATGAAATACCTTGTGCTAGGATTCCAACAGATGCCTTACCACATAAACAGCATTACATCATCCCAGGTAGCTTTAAAAGACTGAGCTTTTTTTCCTCAAATCAAACCATTCTAATGAGAGTTTGCAGAACAACAATTTGTTTCAGTTTTTGAGCAGCAGTAGGAGAGGCCTTAAGAATAGGGAAATGGAGGTGGAGGGGGGTTGTGCCTGGGTGGCTGTTGGTTAAGTGTCCGGCTCTTGATTTTGGCTCTGGTCATGATCTCACAGCTTGTGAGATCAAGTCCTGTGTTAGGCTGCACTGACAGCACAGAGCCTGCTTAGGATTCTCTCTCTCTCTCTCTCTCTCTCTCTCTCTCTCTGCTCCTCCCCCATTCATGCTCTCTTTCTTTCTCTCAAATAAACATTAAAAATAAAGGAATAAGAAAAGAGGACATGAAAACAAATACTGTGGTAAAATTGGGTTCTTTGTTTTTTTAGAGTTTGACTCCAGGTTAACACCTGCATTCTAGACATGTCTCACACAAAGGACTTGAACTATTGAGAGTTCTGAGTAAATAAACAAAATAACTTTCCAGTTATTCAAAAATTTTTTTCCTGGCCAGTTACTCCTTTGGTGGGGTCATGACATAAAAGGAGAGTAGGGTTACTAAGATGATAGAAGAGAAAACCCTGGACCCTCCTTCCACCAAAGAGCATACTGATTCAACAATTTATGGATAAATTCCATTTGTGAAAAACCTGGAAACTAGTTAAGAAGCTAAAATCTAAAAAAGTGACAATACCAAAAGCTAAGGAGGATATGGAGTAATAGGAACTCTCATTGCACTGCTAATAATGCAAAATAGTACAGACACTTTGACAATTTGGCAATTTTTTAAAATGAACCATATTCTTAACATGACCAGCAATCCCACTACTTGGTAGTTATGTAGAGCTGAAAATTCATGTCCATAAAACAACCTGAACAAATATGCTTATGGCAATTTTATTCACAACTGTCAAACCTCGGAAAAAAACAAAATGTCCTTCAACAGGCAAATGTATAAATGTGTGGTATACTCAGAGAATGGAATATCAGGGCTAAAAAGAAAAGAGCTTTCAAATGAAAATGACATGAAGGAATTTTTTAAGAGGGAGAGAGTGAGCCTGAACAGGGGAGATGGGAGGGGAGGAGGAAGGGTGAGATGGATGAAGGGAGAGAGAGAGGAAGAGAGAGAGAGAGAGACTGAATCTTAAGCAGGCTCCATGCTCAGTGCGAAGCCAAAAGTAGGCTCGATCATACAACTCTGGGATCATGACCCAAGCCGAAATCAAGAACTGGAAGCTCAACCGAGGCACCCAGGGGCCCCAACAAGTGGTAAATAGGTAGTCAGCCATAAAAGGTATTGCCAAGGACAGCAACTGGGTGCACATGAATTCTGGTAAGTTGGTAGAAGACAACTTCTTTGATATTTGTCTTATTCAATAGGATCATCACAGAGTGTCCCAATTCTCTTTTACTGAAAGTCTACTGTCTGTATACTGTTTTAATTATTTTTATGCAGATTTTTAAATGTTTATTTATTTGCTTATAATAGAGAGAAAGAGAGAGAGAGAGAGAGAGAGAGAGAAAGCATAAGAGCAAGAGCAAGCATGAGCTGGAGAGGGGCAGAGGAGAGGGAGAGAATCCCAAGGAGGCTCCATGCTGTCAGTGCAGAGCCCAACACGGGGCTTGATCCTACAAACCATGAGATCAGGTCCTGAGCTGAAACCAAGAGTCAGACATTTAACCAACTGAGCCACCCAGAGCCCCCTATGCAGTTTTATTTTAATCAGTACTTCCTATAATGAGAATCGACCTGTGTTATAGCCTATAAATTGGTTGAATATAACAATGTTCTTTATCATTTTCAATTACTAGGTAAATAATATACTCATAATACTCATTATATGCAAAATTTTACAAAAACAACCAACTTTTAAATGGTACATGACTTTTAAAAGAAATCGTAAGAGTATTGCCAAAAAAGAAAAACTATTTTAAGTATACTGCTATTTTAAAAGCACAACTAACAGTTTTTAAGTGACATTATTCCCATAAGAATCAGAGCTCCAGATGTCTTGATTTCTGTGCCAGACTAAAAAAACATCAGTTCATTACCAAAACAGTAAAACTGAAGGATGTCAATTCAAACATCTCTTTTAAATTTTAATAAAGTAAGTGTTAAGGTTTTCCTAGTTCAGATCGCACCAAATTTCAGAGTGGTTCTAAGGAATTTAGTTGTTAACAACAAATCTTAAACTTTTGCATTTTCAAGAGCTCTGCTTTTACATCACTTATCTATTTTCACCAAAGTGCCCAGGAATTTCATATACATAATCTCTAAGTCTTCAAATAATTTGTACTGTTACACGGCCTAACGGCCATCCACCAAGTTAAAATCTTGACCATCCTGCTTATTGATTTGAATTTAAGAGAAAGCAATGATTCTAAAACTTTTGAGATATATTCTTTCTTGCTTTCCTCTCTGAATCCCACATGCAAACACACATCACACAAAATGGCCCATAGCATTACTTTTAATAATGAATTCTACAATCTCACCTTGGACTGAATTTAAAGGTCACTTAATCTTTGAAGTGCTTCCAGGACAGAATCTCACCTAAACCATTTTTTATGAAATTATTTCCCCTTTTCTTCACCAATCCTCCCATGCCTGTGTGCTGTTATGCTACTGGGGCCGCACAAGCAAAGTTTTCCCGGAGTCTAGTCTCATTTATGACTGTTTAAAATTACTGACTAAAATAAAAAGGAACTCCTCATCATCATCCAAGCCATGTTCTTTTCCATACCCAAAGAGACAGTCAACCCTGATCTCTCCACTTTACTCCTGAAACATTTTAAAATTCTTCATCCAAGTCCTGTTTCCTCAAATCATCATTCATGTATGCCACTTACCTCTGATTTTCTTCTCCTCTTTCCATGTGTGGAGTCCAAAATTAAGCACAAAATTCTTATAAGTGTTTGTAATGTCTCTGCAAAACACTGTTAGGATGGCCATTTTTTCCCCAGTGTACATTAGATGCCATATTATGAGTAGATTGCAACAAGCAAAATTTCTATTTCCAAAAAAGTTATTTTTTTCTCTTTTTGAAATTCATTGGCTTTCATGAATGACAGTATATCACAAAGACATCCAACCAATCATTAGTTTTTCAATGGTTTAACAAATGCTGTTGATCAACCAGTCTGGAGGCCTAATTCATCCAAAAACAATATTTAGAAATCTATGAGAAATGCTTCAAGATGGTGACAGAAAGATCCTTAACTCACCTTCTCTTAGAGACACACTGAATCCACAGCTACATATGGAACAATCGCCAGTGAAAAAGACCTGAAAACTAGCTGATCAAATCCTTCACATCAGGCAAGCAAACAAGGCCACACATACTGAAGCAGGTAGCAGAGCTGACACACAGTCTCACCATAAAACTCATCCCCAGCTCAGTGATTCAAAATCGGGAGGGAACTCGCAAACCTGAAGCTTCCCCCTGAGGAGTGCAGGGTTCATACCCTACAATGGGCACCCCAGCTGTTAAGACCTGCACCTGAAAGGTGAGCCCGTAAAACATCTGGCTTTGAAAACCAAAGAAACTTATGGGTTCATATCCTAAGACCCATAGAGCTGTAGCAAACTGAGAAGCAGCTCTTGGAGGGCTCACACATGAATCACTCACCCACAGCGTCCTTTGAAAAATGCTCAGTATTTATATGTAAGAGATCCGCTTGCTAATCTGAAAACATCAGCCAGTGGGGAGGGGCCTGCTGAGATACTCTCTAAGACAGAGGCTGGTGAGTAGCATCTTTGCACTCTCCTCTGCCTTGCAAAAGCCAATGGGCACATTTTTTATCCTGTCTCGATGAGCACCATCTTCACACTCTCCCTCTGCCAAGCTCCAGGGTACCAGTGTCTCCCTGAGGTAACCTATTACACACATCTGGTGCCCCCGTTTTTATGGCTTCCATCCAGGAGATGCCCCTTGATCACTTGGCTCCAGTGGAGAGGGGGATGTGCATTTCTGGGTCCCATAAGACTGTCACAATTGGCAGTTCTTGGCAGACTACCAGCCACAGAGACAGCCAACACACACACCCAGTCTTTCTGAGGAAAACCCTATTTGCTTGTCCTGGAGTTTTGGCCTGAGCAGCAGACTTCAGGTTTGGCACACATCTAGAGCCCCAGGGAACTGATCTTGGGGAATGTAGGCCAGGAGATGCCATCTTTACACTGTCCCTCTGCTTTGCTACAGCTCAACAGTATCTCCCAGAAAGGAGCTTATACATTCAGCTGGACTGACAATTTCTGTGACTGTCACCCAGGGGATACCTTCAGATCAGCTGGCTCTGGTGGCTAGCAAGGCTTATGTTTATGGTCTACCAGAACCGTATATATTTGCATCCTTTAAAAGCTGCTGAATGAGATTCTGGCTACCAGTCAGCCTGAATCTATGTGCTGACTGAAATAGTCCCCTTTACAACACTGACACGTCTCTGCACACCCTCAACTACTGAGAGCTATTAAAAATAAAACAGGCTGGGGTGCCTGGGTGGCTTGGTCGGTTAAGCGTCCGACTTTCGCTTAGGTCATGATCTCGCGGTTTGTGGGTTCGAGCCCCACGTCGGGCTCTGTGCTGCCAGCTCAGAGCCTGGAGCCTGTTTCAGTCTGTGACTCCCTCTCTCTCTGACCCTCCCCTGCTCACACTGTCTCTCTCTCCTAGAAATAAATAAAACATTTAAAAAATAAAAAAATAAAACAGGCTGCTTGGACAACCACAAAGGTTAGAGGGACAACCAAGAGTTCAAGCAGGGTTGAATAATAAGGGTCATCTCCCTAAACAAGGCCACTCCTTCAAGGCTGGGAGAGGTGGTTGTTTCATTTAATGTATATAAACCAACACAGACATGACTGGACTGCTATCTTACATCATACACAAAATAACTCAAAATGAATTAAAGACTTGAATCTAAGACCTGAAACCATAAAACTTCTAGAAGAAAATATGAGTGCGTAAGCATTCTGACACAACAACTTCTGGACAGGACTCCAAAAGCAAAGGCAACTGAGGCAAAAACAAACAAGCAGGACTACTAAGCTTCTGAATAGCAATGGAAATCACCAACAAAATGAGAAGAAAAACCTACTGAATGAAAGAAATTATTGTAAATCATATAACTGATAGGGAATTAATATCCAAAATATATAAAGAACTCACACAACTCAACAGTAAAAGAACGAACAATCTCATTTTAAAAATGGGCAAAAGATCTGCACATTTTTCCAAAGATGTACAGATGCCCAAAAGGTACATGAAAAGATGCTCAAAATCACTAATCATCAGTGATATGCAAATCAAATCCACAAAGAGGTATCACCTTCTGCCTGTTAGAACAGCTATTAACAAAAAGAAAAGGAATAAGAAGTGTGGGTGAGCTCCTACACTGTTGGTGGGAATGCAAACTGGTGCAGCCCCTCTGGAAAACAGTGTGGAGGCTNAAAAGGGAACACTCGTGCACTACTGGTAGGGAGGTAAACTGTTAGGGGTACTAGGAAAAACAGTATAGGAGTTCCTCAAGAAAGTAAAAACAGAACTAACCGTATGACCCAGCAGTTCCACTTCTGGATATTTACCTAATGAAAATGAAAACACTAACTCAAAAAGATAACGCACCCTCACATTCACTGCACCGTGATTCACAACTGGACATGGAAGCCACCTTAAGTACTCATCAACAGATGAATGAATAAAGAAAATGTGGTGTCTCTGAGTGTGTCCGCACACATACACAGAGACACACACACACACTGGAATAGTATTCAGCCATAAAATAGAAAATGAAATCTTGCCATTTGTGACAACAAACATGACAACCTTGAGGGCATTATGCTAAGTGGAATAAGTCAGAGAAAGAAAAATACAATATGATCTTATGGAACCTAAAATAGTATTAAGCTCATAGATACAGAGAACAGAATGGTGGTTGCCGGAGGTGGTGACGGTGGATGGGCAAAATGGGTGATGGTACAAACTTCCAGGTATGAAACAACTAAGTCATGGTGATGTAACGTACACCATGGTGGATATAATTAATAATACTGTATTGCATATTTGAAAGTTGCTAAAATAGTAAATCTTAAGTTTCTTATCACGAGAAAATTCATAACTATGTATGGTAACAGGTGTTAACTAGTTTATTGTGGTGATCACTTCACAATATATACAAATATTCAATCTTTATGTTGTACACCTGAAATTAATGTTATATGTCAATTATACCTCAATTAAAAAAAGAAATCAATGACATTCTTTCTTAAATAAAGGGGGCAAATAGAAAAAGCTCTATCTCTGCTGATGTGATGTGATTTTAAAAAGATTGCAGTGTTGCTTGAGACTTGCATAATTTGCCCTACTATACACAAAGGAACCCCATTCAAGAAGAAACTAAAAATCCATTTTTATTAATAATTTCTTGGAGGGAAAGAAAAACAACATATTTACATACATGTTTACAAACACTTGCATAAAATATTTTTTTCTTTCCTTTGAAAAGCTTTTTTTTTTCATTTGGCAAAAGATTAAAACATATTTACCATAAGCAATGAAAGCCAGTAACTTTATAGTCATGTCTCCCATACACTTGTAGGCTATGTAAACTGATACTGACATTTAGAAGGAGGATGAACTAAAGTAGCAGGATTACTGATAGGATTGCTCTATTAGGAGATAATACTAAAGTTATGAGTTATAGTTAAGAATATGAAATACAGTAATTGCATACTTATAGGGTCTTATTCTCCCTGTTGTGTTTCAGCGAAGGAGGGAGAAAAAGAGTAGGAAAGAGTTAGAGGGAGAAAGAGCAATAAGGAGGCTGGGTTTGGAGAGACCAGAACTGTTGCAAGGGGGATGAGGAGATCAAGCATCTGAGAACACCACTACAAAGGGAGAATGTGCCCCAAATCATGTGCCCATGCAAACACGGCACTGCCGTGAGGGTATCATATGTCCTGAGCTCCACTCTCCATTAAAAAAAGTTATGACTAAAAATACCAGAGAATGAAGAGATTACCTACAACAAGAAGCTACAGATTTAAAACTACCCTAAAAATGTTTCTTTCCAGTAATGGCAGCCTTTTCAGAATTTTAAAAGCAAGCTTATTTTATTTTTTTGTTTTTTATATACGGGGGGGGGGTGGACAACAAAGAGGTAGGGAGGATGGACAGAGATCAGAGATCAGTATCTTTTCTCTTGTATCTTAGCAAAATGTCTGTTTAAATGTTGGAAATAATAAGCATTATAGAATTAAGCCAGTAATACTAGTGAATTACTTGTTCCAATTAACTAAAAAGGGGGAGAGAAACAGATAAATCTTTGCATTTATTGCTTTAATGCCCACATATACATAAGATAATTTAAACCTACAGTATCTTTTTCTTTGGAATAACCTATTTATTTTTAATATCATTTATATTTTTAAAAAGTTTTAACTACTCATATTTTTGTACCATATTTTTCATTTATAAGCCTCATTATCTTCATTGAAAGAACATTTTTCTTCACTGAACATGACAAAAACCCCATGCTCAAAAATCTCTATCTCTGTTTTACTACATAATCCATCTGCTTCCTTCTTGAGGATGTTCTAGGCTGATCTGCAAGTGAGTATAAAATTTGGTTAAGGTTTATTTTTTAAGGGTATTAAGTGCCATAAGCTGTTACAAAAGAAGTAAAGTACATCTCCTTATCACAGTACTGCTCATCTTGAACAGAAAAACTAAAACTCAGTGAAAATAACTCGATTTTCAAATATCTAGTTTTCCTAAAATTGTAGAAAAGATACCAACAATGTAGACATTAATAAGGGGGAGGAGAGGGAGAAATAATAGGGTAGAAACTAGCAAGAAAAGCTAAAGATTCTAATCAGAAAGTTTTTCATTACCATGTAGTAATGAAACTACTATAAAATTTCTGCCAAAAAATATCATTCTAAGCCATTTTATAGTAACAGTAACTTCACTCATATGAGTTGAGCACAGACACCTGAAGCTATTATTACAGACAGACATCTCTTCAGGTAAAGAGGTAAAATTTCAAGGAAAAAATAAAGGAAAATGTAGTTATACCATATCAAAAGCTATTATGATGCACAGAACCAAAGTTCATTTCAAGTAATAAACGAGTAATAATTTAAATACAACATATTTGCCTACATTTCTATTACTTAAAAATTATTTAAATCTCCATTTACAAAATAAGTATAAATGAATCTGGAAATTAAAAATCACTGTTAATGCAAAATCTCTACATTACATTTAAAATGTAAATTACAATCAAGTAATGTTGAATTAACCTCTGAAGTAAATACCTGAGTAGAAACTGATATCCTTTAGATATTCAATCCAAACTCCATTAAAAATGCCAGACCTAACTTTCAGCCTGTTTTAGTACTGATAATTGGTTTAACTTTCCCCATTCAATAATGTAAACATTTATTTAAAGATAAAATAAGTAAGAGAGAAATAATGGTGAAGATTTTTTAAAACAGCAGGAAAAAAATGCAAACCAGGTACTGTTAGGTACAACATTTTCCTAACACACAAATAATTCTGAGAACAAAAATCACAAAATTATCTGTGGCAATTATGGAGATCTGATTTTAAACAGAGATTTTTAAAAATTTTTAACTGTTAAAACATGCATCATTGTTTTATCCAAGTTAGTTTTCTCTGACAACTCTATGAAGCATAACTTTCAGGAAAAGACTTACCCTGCAAGATTCATCAAATTAACAGACATTCAGAAACACAACATTTTCAAATCAATACAAATATTAGTGGAAGGCAGGGAGCACTTTTGAACCTTAAAAAGGCCAGGTTGTATTTAAATACTTAATACAGAAGTACTGCATAAGTGGCCTACTGGTGATAGAAAATATGTAAACTTTTGAAAAGAGACAATTTTTTAAGCCTGTTTTATTTACATCAGGTTATCATGAGATTGTTCACACTGTAGAAGTCAGATTTCGGTAAAGACTTTATAAAATGATAACCCCATTTTTAATCACCTCAACATTCAGTTTTCAGGAAAAGGACCAGCTTTCTTATACCTTTAAAAAATCATCTCTGGTTCTTATACCAGATTTCACGCTATCCTATTGAGATACCTGAAATGCCAAAAAGCCTTGTCTGGATTTAGGCAGTTGTTTGGATGTAACCTGTCTAAAAAGTAACAGGATTAATTTTTTGAAGTAACAAAAATTATTTTTATAAATAGTTACTTTAACAACCTGCAAGCTTATTCCACTATGTCACTATCAAGATTGTGGAAAGAGAGTTTCCACTTTAGAGCAGTTTAAGGTATCCCAGGAGAAAGGCAGACTTATTCTTTTACAACTAACATTTTCCCCTCTAAACCATATTATCCAATCTAATCACCCAGCTGACTTTTGGCCATTTCTAACAAATACAACCTCAAAGATCAAATGTCCTGTTATGTACTCAAAAACAGAGCAGAATCTTGAAGGCACCACAAGGCAATTACATTGAGGGAAAATACTAAGTATCTACTCTCTGGTATTTTTCTTAAAAAATACAGACATGTTTTAAGATGTTATTTTGTAATCAGAATAATTAAAATATACTCTTCAAATGTTTTGTTTTTTCTTTGGGAAACTACTTGTGCATGCCAATCTTAGAATGGCCCTAAAAACAGAAATATAAACCCACTTAAATTCATCTATGTTCCATTTCACAAACCAAATCAATAGAGCATAAATTTCACACACATACCACAATTTTTACATGATAAAAGAGACTGATAATTAACATGTGCCTACAATGAATGTTTCCCACATTGTTTAAAAACATATAAAACCCAGTACTCCTGATTTAAAAAAAGGTATCAAAGAACTATAAAAGATAAACTTACAATGCACTGAATTTAATGTACAGTTTATTCAAATTATAATCTCCATATTCCTTAATCCTTAATAAGATCACAAAAAAGTTCTGACTTAACAAGAATCACAGAAAAATCTTTGGGGAAATTATCTAGGAACTAAATTTATCCCTACAATCAGTGTTAGTCAAGGAAAATCCTGGTCCTTGATTATGAATAAGCAGGCCCTGGCAAGAAACAAGAAAGTAGGATCCAAGTAGGAAATATCTGTAATTTTAGTTGAATCAAATCCTTTTTAATTTCTACCAAAACAGCTAACTCACTGTGCCTTTCTTAAGATTTCCATGTAAGATATTTAGCTTGTATTTCTACCTAAGATTTTTTTACTTTGAATTTTTCCTTCACTATGAAATGAAGCTAAGGAAATTAAATTAAATATGGATATAATTATGAGACAAGCTAAAATAGAACACTAAAATACTTGTTTTAGATCTTGTTTGAAGTAACTGTCTTTTTTAAAGAAATCTTTCACATCTAACAAGAATACTAATAATGACTTACTTCCCAGGTCAAAAGTGTTTTCAAGAAAAAGTGTTTTAGATGGTCCCAGAAACAGACTCTGAGACAAGAACTCAAAAAACAAGAAGCTCACTTGGGAGGTAAATCCCAGGGAACACTCGATAAAGGTATGGACAGTGACGAGGAGGAAGAAAATAAAGAATACATATTTAACAGCTTCCTGCTGTGGGCAATGAAGTCCAGTCTCACTGGAAACTCTAGGAGACAACATGAAATATGCCTCAGAGTATCACCAGGAGGGCAAGTTAGCTAGAATAATTATCCTCCAACTACCATCCATCACTGGCTGAGGGCTGCTCCCAACGCATTATCTTCCTAGCATTTCCAATCTGCCCTGTGTGCAGGCGAGACAATCCAAGGCAGAGTCACAGGTGCTTGCAGGACACTCTATGCATGGACCAGAAGGGTAAGAGCCCAGCGTCTGCTGCAAAGTCTCACCATCAGTAACTCACGTACCAAATAACAGAAATTTCATTTTTGTCAATGTCCCATATAAACCAGCAGTGCATTTTAATAATGCAGGCAACAGAATAGAATGTTTAGGTCTTAAAGTAAACTTCCGAGAAAAGAAAATACAAGTCTTCAGAGTTAGTAAGAGTATGGAGTACTTTAATCTACCAAAAGAAGTCTATTTTTGCCTAAATTAATCAAAGTAGACATGTACATGAATGATTCCCATTTTTATTGAGGTTGCAAAATCCCATTACTATTTGAATTCAACATATCTCAAACAGCCAGCACCAAACACAAAACATAGAGTAATAATAATAAGGTATATATAGCATTTCTAACACACAGGACTGAAAATTAGAGGAGCTGAATTCTTGTCCTCGCTCTGATACTAGCTAGCCATGCACACTATGTAAGTCATATTATTTGTATGGGCCTGCATCAGGTTGCTATCAATAAAGTAATAATGTCTGGCCTACTTATTGTAGAGACTAAGAGGAAAGAAAAAGTTGTGAAACATTTTAAAAATCAAAAGTACAATATATTAAATAATAAGGAATTTTTTTATTGTCATAAAAAGTCAAAGGTGGAAAGGGATGATATAATTGAATTCTAACTCATCTTAATAAAGAAATAAACTCTGCTCTCGTAAAGAGTAGTGACTTGTTTCAGCAAATCAGCAGCAACTCACCAGCAAAGCTGAAAATGAATTAGAGTGAAAAAGAGGCCATAGTATCTTTCTACTTGACAGTTGGCTGAACATGTCACTGGGCAAGTAGCTAAAGCACATTTTAATTATTGTTTTTAGAACTTTGTAACATTTCTAAATACCAGTAAACACCAAAAGATATTGTAAAATATGAGCTGAGAACCTTGGGCCAGTGGTTTCAAATTTACCAGATCACTTACACTATCATAGATTTCATTTGGTACTACAAAGAGCCTAGGAATATTAAATTCTACCATCTTTTAAAATCAGTAAGGAAGCTGCTTTCCACAATTAAAAACTGAAAATGGAGGGAAAAAAGCCAATGAAAAAAGTGCTTCCAACTAAAAGGTTTATGTTTTCCTGCCCTTCAGAAAACACCGCATATGAAGACTATCTTTTGTTCTCCTTGCCTTAAAATTCATCAAAACTGAACAAATTTTGTCCATTATGTTAGATTCAAGTGGATAAATTTTAAAAGAAAATGTAGAAAAAAATTCCATTTATAAAATTGTTAAGCTGAAAATACTTTTATTAAATCTATCTAGTTCAACAGTCTATTTAATTTAAAAATTCAACAAAACTCTGTGCTTTATGTATCATTCTAGGTTTTTTTCTTAGTTTTCAACATGTTTTAGTACTTTTTACTTAAATGTAGATAACACCATGTTCAGTAAGTAATTCAGAGAATATGATGGTCAGAAAAATTTAAATATTTTCGAAAAGTTGCACTGGCCAATTTAAAGACCAGAACTCAGGTCTTGCACGTAGCCAAACACACCTGGCCTTCAATTGCTTAATAATGGTATTTATATGCTCTTTGGTTTCACTATTAGGATGACAGGAAAAACATAGGACTACAGCTAGTAAAGTTAAAACCTCACCGTACAGTACGAAATATACATTTAAACATAATTTATAATTTATAATGAAAAAAACCAATTGTATTATATTATGGCTTTCAAAATCAGAAGAATTAGCTTTAAAAGTTTTTTCTATTCTTTTATAGGGTGTTGGCCAAAACCTTGTATGAGAGTTAAACATACACACATACACAATAAATGTGATAGATCTTGGGGACAAACCACCGTGAAATTCCCAGAGAACCTTTAAATAAGTGACAAATCTAAAACTCTAAAATTACTGACATAGCACTCCAAAAAGCAGCATTTAACAATGAACTCATGATAGGCAAACAAATTCCCCACAATGGTGACTTTAAAAAAGACAGAAGTCCTAGTTACCAGCATTACTTGAGAGTACTTTTACCAAATATAGCACAGTCAATAATAGTGTGACAAGCCACTCAATTGTATTTAAGGGTAAAAGAGAAAGAAGGCAGAGAAAATTTATCTTCCAGCTGTTCTTGGTTCCCTTCCTAATATTCTGACATTCACGGGTATAAAAAGAGCAAGCTCTCTCAATACCCTTCTCTGCTGCAGTTATGGCTCTTTTAATGTTCAAGTAGCACCTGTTTAAGAAAGTTAGTCACTGATTTAAAGACCAACTTAAATTTATTTTAGTAAATAGAAACTTCTAGTTTGTATTTAAATGTTTTAACTAAAAGAAAAGTACATTAATTATTCTAAGGGTCCACTGTTCCTCCATTAACATGTAACAATAATCAATTTATGATCTTTTAAGTTAGTGTTAAAGGATCAAATCAATTTTTATTTAAAAATTACTGCCCTTGATAGTTTTATACACATGAAGTAAGTTCCGTTTTATTTTGTACTAATTCCATTAGCTTTTTTTCTGCTTGGTGTTCCATAATTTTAGGTCTACATTAATAATATACCCAGGATGATGGTGATGCTGATACTATAGGTAGGATCTGACTCTGACAACCACTGATCTAGCTTTCAAGTATTTCCAATGCTATTATGAGGATAGAACTGATTTGCATTTAGAAATTCTCATACAGAACATTAAATGTGGAACCAGAAACTTCTATTTCTTAATTTTTCCACCAAAGAACAAAGAACAACTCCATTCCTTCCTACACATGGTAGTCAAATATCCGGAAAAAAAAACCCCAAAAAACAAAAAAACTCCTTCCCTTTAAACTTATCTTGTCCAAAATAAATACTATCAATTTCTTTGACTGCATCTACTCTCTGTAGCACTCAGGGCTTTTATCACTCCAGATGCCTCCCTATGCACACTATAGTTCATAATGCCCCATTAATATGTACCACTTACAATCTAACATAATAATATAAAGGTTTTAGACTGAATGTCAGGCTGCATGTGGTTTATTACACTTCCTAATCAGTAATAGTTCTATAACCACATTAGGTCTTTCAAGCAACCATACCCCAGCATTATCCAACTGTCAGTCTATGAAATAATACTAATCTTTGATGAAGTTTTCAGTGATCCAGAGTAAATGAGAACAGAATAGAGTAGTAATTTTTCCATCAACTAAATATTGGGCAGGGTGGGAGTGAGGGGTTAAATATTAAGGGATGGTGATGGAAGATGGTAGTTGTTTTCCCAAAATAGAGTCACAATTCACAGTATCTCTTAATATATTGGTCTATGCCCTAGAATACTCAGGTAAAAGGTTCATCTCATCCATCTTCTAATACCATCTAGGTAGGCAAGTTCGTAGAATAATTTCTTTAATTTGCAACAACCAATCATAACCTCCACTCATCACTCTTTTAATTTATGGCAGCAAAGCAAAACTCCCAATGGACTTCAGCAAATAAAAGGGCTGAACACTAGTACTTTAACACTAGTTCCTAAGACCTCCTAGTTTCCTTTACCCACTTCCTTACTTACCTTTATAATTCTACATTAACACTCAAACCCAGGCAAATGGACTACATCAAATTAAGAGAGGTTTGAGATGATAAAAACTGAGTATCATTTGTTGCAGTTTAAATTACTGACCAGTATTTGAACTACAAGTAAACTATACCATTTAGGACAGGGGATAACAAACTATGGCCCATGGACCAAATCCAGATGTCTTTTTGTGTAAAGTTTGAGTGAAACAGAGCCACACCCATTCACATGCACAGTGCCTACTGCTGCTTTTGTGTTACAACTGGCACAGGTGAGTAGTTGGGACAGAGACCATATGGCCTGCAAACCCCCAAATATTTACTATCTAGCCCTTTACACAAAACATTTGCCAACCTCTAATCTAGGGCAATGAACTATTTACTAGTGAAGAAAAATCTGTGACCTGCAACAGTAATCAGTGACTAATGCAGGACGTACCACCCACACTGGAGTATCTAAATATAAACACTGAATATAAAATCTGAATAGTCCTTTATCCTACTTCTGTATGAAGACTTGTTGCCCAACCAAGACAAAGCATTTACTTACCTGCTCACTGAGCTAATCTTTAACACACATTTCTCAACAATTCACTAGTGGAATAGTGAAGAATCCGTGAATATACTGCTCTGTAATCTATGGTTAAAAAAAAAAGTTGCTGCAAATAACTCAAAAGTACATACAGAAGAAACTGTACACAACTACATAATAATTTCCTTTACCTTTTAGATTTCAAATACAAAACACTTTTAAGGCACTTAAAGTAGAAAAGCTTATTATTTAGGTAATAGTTACTGTATTAAATTATGCAAATTAATTTCCCTTTTGTGTTAAAAGAAGACTTTCACTTTTATGTATATAGAGTTGAAGTCAAGGTAAAACTTCTAACCTAATTTAATCATGTAGCATTTTAACATTTAAGTGACACCAGAATCTCTAAAGAATAGTTCCAACATTAAAATACTTTGATATTAGAATGCCCGTAAGAGATCACTTCCACATTTTCCAGATAAGAATGTCTCAATAGAACATGAAATATTTATAGTAAGAGAACTAATCAGTGGCACAGACAGAACTAGAATCCAGTACTTAACTATCAGTTTGGAACTCTTTCTCCTTCATAACTGAGTATGAAAGATATGCTCATATTCTAGGAAAAGGTAAAGTGATATTGAAATATTCTAGAGTTTTAAATGTACAGTAAACATATTCACAGGGGTATCACCCACTCAGGTTAAGCAATCCTCTTGTGTTTTCTACTAATCAATCAACTACAAAATCACAGAAGGAAAAAAATGAATTCATGGTAAAGCCACTCTTACTAGATCAAAAGTACAACCAATTATTTGCTTGACAAACTCTCAACAATTTAAAAAAAATCAATAGTGAAGAAGGGACAGTATGACAGGTACTCATGTACTGCTAATTTGGTACAAACTTTCTGAAGGGTAATTTGGCCATATTTCATAGTGCCTAAAAAGTTCTCACCATCTAAACCAATGATCCCACTCCCATGAATATATCCTAAAGAACTAGTCTAACATAGAGTTCAAATTTCACATACAAAGATGTCCATCACACTATTATTTATAAATGTGAAATACTAGAAACAATCTAATATCCAAAGAGAGAACTGGTTCAATTATGGTATATATTCATACAATAAAATATTAGGCAGCCATTTTTTAAAAATCACATTTTCAAAGACATGGGGGAGTATTTAGGAAGTTAAGTTATAAAACATAGGATATACAACTATATGGTCAATATAATCTCAATTTTGTTATTATGCACACACACAAACACATATACACACTCATACATATAAATAGCATAGACAAAGACTGAGAGGAAATACAAAAAATATTAACAGTGTTATCTCTGGATAGTGAAGTTGCAGATAATTTTTTTTCTCTTCTTTATCCTTTTCAGTATTTTCTAAATTCTCTATAATAATCATGTTATCAGGTTTATACTCAGAAAATAATAAAAATTCACTCTGTAGTCAAGTTTAAAATTTTTATAGTCTATATAATAAATAAGGAATAAATATTGATGGTACTCAAAAGTATACCTAAGTGATGGGAAATAAATCATTAATGTGTATGAGTATAATTTCCACACACATATAGGTGGGTAAATTTGAATCCAAAACATTATTTTTTCTCAATCCTTGAGTATAGAAAGTTGGTATTTAGTAAATAAGAAATGCAAATCTTTCAATAAAATTGGTGCAAGGCATCTAAAAATTGTGCTATTCGGGCATAACACTGAAGATATAAATGCTCTCCAGTGTAATGTAGATACCCAGTTTTAGACTGAAACAGGTATAACCTAGTACATGCATGGTGGCCAATAATTAACTAATTAAATTATATATATATAAATATATTTCCCCCCACCCCCCACTCCAAGTGACTAGGAATGGTCTATGCTTTTAAAAAAAGAAATACAACACCATACCATTATTTTAGTTGGAAGAGCCGCACCAAAAATCATGACAAAAAATTTGTAGAACTGTAAGAAAATCCAGTGGCTTTTTTTGTTTTTGTCATTGTTACTGATTTCTTGCTAAAAATTCAAATAAGAGAGTCAAATTGCTTAAAAGCACTACAAAAGCATAGCAGTAGTGTATGGTCTGCAATGATTTGAAACCACTAAGAATACTCTTCAATGTCTCCTCATTTGCAGACTACTGCCTATCAAACACGATCTTTGAAGGAAAGGACTACTTCTCTGTTCTTTTACCAATCTTGAATTTATATTGTTACAATATAGTAATGACACAAAGTGATGTCACGCACAAAAAGGCAAACTGTAATTTTAAAAGCTAACTTTAAAATATGATTCTATCCGTGATAAAAAATCACATAAATATTATTGTAAAAAATAAAATACATCCTAACATATTTTTACATGAGCTGAAGTTTACCACTTTTAACATAAAAATTCTGAGATGGAATTAATAAAAAAACAATTTTCTTATGTACCACAGAGCAATAAGTTTAAATCAGACTATTTTGAGTTGTGTAGCCCTTTATTAGCAACTAAAATAGAAGGTATCTGTTGTACAACACGGGTAGTAATTGACTGTAACTGGAGATTTATTATATTCTAATACAGATCATTTATAAATGCAATTTCTTTATTAAAAAGCTTCCACCCTTTTTTTGTTTGTTTGTGTACAATTTGCAAAACTATTCTGAAAGCGGAATATATGTGCACAAGTCTGCAAAGAGTGCAAATTTAGGATATGGTAAATGCTTTACAAGTTACTCTCAAAAAACTCTCCCACAACTGGGCCTTTACATTGCCATCTTTTTTGATCAAAATATTTTGATGCCAACCTTCCTTCCACTGCCCTAAACTATAAAGCATTTTTTAATGAGTTGAAATTAAGGAAGGACTACACCTACTAGAAAAGAAGAGAAGAAAGTTCTATTAGTTTGAGGTTTCAGAATCCCCCCAAACCAGGACCAGTATCTTGGTAAGGGCTAGGCTGGGACCCCGGACAGAGAATGAGTATGTGCAGGTGGCATCCCTGAGGATTCAGAGCTTCAGTGGACCGTGAGTGCTCCCGCTGCATAACTCACTGAACTGTCTTGCCAGTTTCTACACTGGCTTGACTGGGCATAATTCAAAAAGGAAAAGCTCATATTCATTCCATTCTTCTGGAGCTCTGTGATAGCCTAGGGGAAAAAAAAAATTAGTTAGAACAGACTTCATTTACAAAAGTGAATACTCTTTGAATGTGTTGGTGGCTTCTGTCCACTTCACAGCTGAAGCCTAGATTCTTTTCTCTTGATTTGGAATCTAGATATTCAAGATATCCTCTTGAATATCTTGTCACATCAAATCAAATAGGTAAAAGAGAGGACTCCTTATTTCATTCTCTCAAAGAACTTCCACTAATCTAGCTTCTTAATAAGTATCAATCATCTTTCACCCTACCTTTATTATATTTAATAAGGCCACTTTGAGAAAAATATACCTCTCTTTTCTCTAAACCAAATCGGAGCCACTTCTGTCATGAAATACTGGAGTCTCCTCTTTGTCTAAGGTTGACTAAATTCAAAATATATATATAAATTAAGTTCTAGATCTAAGAAGTAAACCAGGATTTTTACTTTAATTGTGGACTGGTTTGTCATTGATTTCATTAATATTTTATTTGATCCAATTCAGACTTTAGGAAATTAGTGTAGCTTACCTAGTTTAAATTTCAAGAATTAGTTTAAGCCCTTAACAGACTTTTCTACCAGTCAATACTGCTTGAGAAAACCATTCCTAAAAATCCACAATGCACTATCTTTCAAATCACACCAAAATAACATGGACTTCAACGTTCTACCCTACACTATTCTAGACTAACATTGCCCTCTCCATGATTTCCCTGCCTCTCCAAACAATGAATGCATTATTGCTTCCTCCTCTTATTCCTGAGTATATATACTTTCTTCTTTCTTAAAAAGTCTCACATTTTCTCTCAGGAAAGCCATATCATTTTATTTATCAGAGAAAAAATTACTATCTCTTTCAAAAATCCAGCTACCTGAATCTTTTGCCTCTTACTACTCTTTACAGGAAATATTATTGTTGTAAAGAGAAAAATATATACATGCCATCTGTCTTGTGTTACTAAATTATGAATATCTAAAGCTCAAGAGCAGAATCTTCTGTTTATTTTTTATGGAGTTTAGAACATTAAATAAAGCCAAAAAATTAATAAGGCTACTTATTACCAAAGGTTACTTTGGTTTATATTTGTAAAGAACATATTGGCTGTGAGTCAAGAGAAAAACTAGGTTTCTATTCTAATTTTTTCTATATTTAAAAGAAAGCACTGGCCTGTCTTCCAGTAAAAACATTTATTCATGTAACCAAAATAATGGAAATCCAAATTATCTTAAATGTACTAGAAAGAAAATTTACTGTATGTGCCTAGAAACAATGCTAATAAGGTAACACAGATGATAACAATTAAGATATTTTGAAACATCACAGGATCAAATGTTAAGAATCAAGGCTTGCTAATGATACTCACATTTAATAACACCCCAATGGGATGTCTTCCACATATAGTATTATGGTATTTCTTCAAGTAATTGCTAAAAGATACGGGGTCTAATTGTTCTATAATACTCATACCCTAAAAAAAGAAGAGAAAAAGAAAATGAAAGAAAAAGAAAAAGGTACACAATTTATTATTTTCTCATTACATTTCAAAACTGTTAGTTAGAGCTAAAAATCATAATTTTTCAATTAAGGAGAAGTAATGAAAATACTTTAAGTAATCCTTGTTAAATACCCTACTCATTCATCAAGAGTAATCTCATTAGAGTCAACTCTAAACAATATGTACACTTTATTAAGAGAAAAGTTCCAGCCTTCAGGTTAGTTTTTTCTGACCTCTTGGTATGTTTCTATAGCACCATCACCAGTTACCACTTAGGTCACAAACATTTCACAATTTTACATTTTACTTATATAAATGTATTTACAAAAGTAAATCTGCTGTGAAAATGTTCGTATAAAATCTAAAATTAAATTTGATATATGGCTGGGTTTTTTTTCCCCATAATCATAATATTTCTCCTACTACTGGCACAAATAATTAAAAGTTTATTATATTTAGCTAATTCCATGACATACACTTAAATATTAACAGTGTGCAAGGCATTCTGAATTATCAGTATGTGATAAAAACATACCACAAACTAAGACAAAAGCTAACATATTTTAATTAATTTAAAGCTCATAAGAGATATATGCTTAAGCAAAATAGGCCTGTGAACATTTTTTAAAGGATCTTTTTATCTCTCTATATTTTTCAACTATAATGTATTATTTTTAAGATTTTAATTCAGAATCAAAAATCTTAATACTATTAAGTATTAATAAACCACTATGATTTGGACACTTATTCACCCTAAATTCCATACTCTTCAAATGCATTTAAATAATGTGTTCATAGTACAATAATACAGAGCAATTAAACCAAGCAAATAAATCACTGATTCTCACTCATTCATTCACCAATTACCTTACCTTGTTTTCAATTCAGGTAAAATATTTTACATTTGTGTTCAACAGACAGGACTAACATACTCTGAGCGAAATGTAAATGGTGGTTTAACAAGGGAATCAACTGCTATATTTTGCGTGGTTTTTAAATTATATTTCAACACATTTTAAAACAATCACAGTGGAAAAAGCACCTAGAGTAATAAGATGATCACTCACTCATCTGAAAAATGATAGTAATCAGGTGACACACAAATAGTGCAATAGCAACATCAAAATTTAATTTTATAAAGAACCTGCTTACAGAGTATTCAAGTCATTCATAAACATCATCACAACTTCCTGCAAATACATCTAAAAGATAGTTGTGTGTGTGTAATCAACTTTCAATTGATTGCACATTCAATTAGCCACTCTCAGATTCATCCACAAGCCAGTGTTTAACGCTAAGCTATTTTCCCATACAAACTAGGAGGCTTCCAGGTCAATAGTCTTCAGTGACATATGGTACAAGTTCAGAGAAATATGAACAAAAAATTAAAATGTAAGATAAATAATTAGTATCATAATGCTGGTACAAAGAAAATGACACAATATATTTCCAAACCAAGTAGTAACGCAGAGATGGAGCTACAAATCTCTTCCATACATATGGATAATCAAGATATAACTTCCTAAAGATGAAGAAACTGAAGCATGAAAAAGGTTAAAAGCTTGCCTCTAAATTTCTAATCTGAGGCTCTTCTCACTGACTACTCTGCTTCATATAGTGTAAGAGACATACAAACAATTCTTTAAATACTCTCACATAGTTGTAATTGGTACACACATTTTAAGAGAACTTCTATTGTTTCTGGATGAAGTTGGGACAGCTTACCTTAAATAGAATTCTACTCATTAATAAATTATGTAACACTGAGGTTCTGATGTATGTTTTAATATTAAAATCTTAATGTACATTTTGAATGAACTTATTACATTTATACATTGACATGAAGAATTCAAAGAGAAGAAAACTAATGCTCAAATTGTTAAAGACAAAGAATTCAAAATGGCTGGCCAAGAAGTTTCATAGAGAAAGATGTAAAATAAGGTACACTGTTAAATAAAGTGTTCAAAATTAAGATATAATGGTTAAACTTAAAAGGGAAAAGAAAAAATTGAGATGATAGAAACTAAGGGATTAAATTTAAACTTTAATTCCCTAAAGTGTGTTATGTATCTACTAGGGCCAGAATCAATTCCATTACAATCAATTCTCTGACAAATAAAAATAATGAAAGGGTATGCACTTTTATAAAGGGATACAGAGGAAAAAATAAGGCTTTTCTCAATAGTGAAAGTCTCCAATTGGAAAAGTCACAAAGTATTGCAAACAACAGCGATAATGATAATGAAAAAGAGGACATCCATTAAGTAATACAGAACATGGGCAAATATACTTTTGTATATATTTGTATTTTGATGCTAACAATTTTTAAATTACTGTTACTAAAATTCCAGGAAGATGAAAATGCTAATTTGATACTACTGCCAAAATTCCCCGAAGATAAAGAAAAAAAGTGCTTCTCAAATATGTTTAATCTTCTATTCCTTAAAATACAAGAAGATATGATCAGTGAATCCGAAGTCCAGGCTATGAAAATCTTGCCTAGGGCCTAATACATTGAGAATCTGTTCACATGAACTTAAATCTAATATGAAGTATTGAAGATCTAAGATACAAAGCAAACATCATAAACTCCAAAAGCCTGTACCCATCCATATTGGTTTCTGAGAAATTCAGCAGCTTCAGCAAGAAATCCTCAGATTGAAAGCTAACTCCCTACCTTGAGGGGACAAGGGCAGAGGGAATCTATCATCATGACTCTCCAAGTAATGAGAAATCCCCGTAATGTCAAATCCCAAGTGGCAATCCTAAACTGAATAGAGAGTTTTAACTGACAAAGCTGCAAATTCAGGACTCTGATAAGGCAACAAAGGTCTTCCGTTTTAGGGAAGGGGGGTGATGGGCATGGAGGAGAGCACTTGTGGGGATGAACACTGGGTATTATACGGAAACCAATTTGACAACAAACTATTAAAAAAATAATAAAAAAATAAAAATAAAAATGCCATTCTGATGTAAAAAAAAATCTTCCCTTTTTAAAAAGTTTGTCTATATACAATAAAGTATTTAACTTAAATTAAAAAATTTTAATGTTTGTTTGTTTTTGAGAGAGAGACAGAGAGGCAGAGCATGAGCGAGGGAGGGGCAGAGACATAATCTGAAGCAGGCTCCAGGCTCTGGGCTGTCAGCAAAGAGTCCAACATGGGGCTCAAACTCATGAGCTGGGATATCATGACCTGAGCCAAAGTCGGACGCTTAACTGACTGAGCCACCCAAGTGTCCCAAATTTAATTTCATTTTAAATATTATCACCTAGAAGCAATCTCCCTCTAAAATAACAAACACAAAAATGGAGTAAAATGTTTTTAGAGGACTTTAAGACATAAGAACTAAAACCATGTCTTTTTATTACTATGAACACATAATCACCAACTGATCAAGTTACTAGGACTGTGGTCTCATTTTCTAAAGTAAGGATATATATTTATGTTAGAAAGTTGGGTATACATTTAGGGAGGCAAGGTGGGAAAAGGAAATATTCTGCTTTCTGTAAGAGGCAACAAGATAAAATCTTAGAGTGAAAGAAATTTTATGGGGGGAAAAATCACCCTAAAGACAGCAGTGTTAAGAAGCAAGTACTAATAAGTAGCTATCTTAAAAGACAATATTATAAAACCTTATGCCAAAGAGTACTAAAGAAACTACTGGCCTAAGTTCAAGAAAGAATATTAGTAGACAAATATGAACAATTTCACTTTCAAAAGAGTGGGAAGAAAGAAAAGTAGCTCAAGTTCAAATTAAATGAAGCGACTACTAATAAATTTGGAAGGAAAATAACATTACAAGGATGACTACCAATGACACTTTCAGATTCTCTCTGCCAAACCATAAATAATTTAGCAATGTCCATAATCAAACATTGGTCTACATCAAAAGTGATACAGAAAAAAAATAACGTGATTATGTGACATATATAAAATATATTAAGTATGTAATTTTATCGTTAATTTTCCTAGTAAATAATTCCAAAGTTCACAAAAATCAATGTCTTAAAGTATATTCTGCTTTGGTCACAATAATTACTGAAATTGCAAAGTACTAACTACCAAAAACATAATCAGGAGCCACTACATCTCTTGTAACTAGTTACTTATTTTTTTCCCAATTACAACATTTGGAAGATCCAGTGTATTTTCCTATATATTTTTCTTTATGTATTTTTTTCACATAATTCAATTCAAAAATATTCAAATGCTTAGCGATATAATTATTTTGCAATATGAGGAAAAGCTATTTTTTTTTGTTTTTGGAACCTAGAAACACTTTTACTTACTTTAATAACTACATGTAATAAGATTTTCCTGATAACAAAAAAAGAGCCAAAACTTAATTAACACACTAATTTTGAACAGATTATACGTAGGGGCACCTGGGTGGCTCAGTCGGTTAAACTCTGACTTCAGCTCAGGTCATGTTCTCACACTTCGTGAGTTTGAGCCCCGCATCAGGCTCTGTGCTGACAGCTAGCTCAGAGCCTGGAACCTGCTTCAGGTTCTGCGTCTCCTCCTCTCTCTGCCCCTCCCCTGGTCATGCTCTGTGTCTCTCTGTCTCTCAATAATAAATAAACATTAAAAAAAATTTTTTTTAAAGAACGGTTATACCTAAAATTTTATAGTTTTTCATTTTATCAAACTTTCAAAATGCATTAATAATTACAATTCAGAATTCCTAACACTTGTTAATACTTATATAGAGAACCATCCAACTGTATTTGCTCTCAAAAGATTGCATATATAGGGGCGCCTGGGTGGCTTAGTCGGTTAAGCGTCCGACTTTCGCTTAGGTCATGATCTCGCGGTTCTTGGGTTCGAGCCCCGCGTCGGGCTCTGTGCTGACTGCCAGCTCAGAGCCTGGAGCCTATTTCAGAGTCTGTACCTCCCTCTCTCTCTGATCCTCCCATGCTCATGCTGTCTCTCTCTCTCTCTCTCCTAGAAATAAAAAAACAAAAAACAAAAAACAAAGATTGCATATATAAACTAAGATATTGGTTCTCAAATGAATGAAATAATTTGTAACATAAAATGTCACTTTAGAAAAGGCATATACAGAGGAATATTCACCATTTGGTCATAGAAGTCAGTTAACAAACAGGTTATTTAAGAGTCTAACAGTGAATATACATATGTATATGCATAAAAATATACATACATGATTATATGTATGGAACTAATCATTCTGATTATTTTAATCTGTTTAATCCAACCTCCCAGAATTGACTTATCACATGAATTAAGAGCATGCTAATAAAAGAACACTTATAAGCCATTTAAAAATTCTTTATATAAACAGAAAGGGACCACAAAAATCAGACTCCAAGTCAAGTATCAAATCAAATATTAAATTCAAACATATTAATAAGAAGCAAATACTCAATATTCAATCACTGTATCCCAGTCTACTTAAACAAAAATTCAAAAATTATGCCCTGATGATTTTGGACATGTAAAATATGATAAATCAGATGCAGGTTTAGAAGCCATTCTTAAGCTTACTGGTTCTACATATATTTTTGAACAAAACTTTCTAATTTCAAAGACTTAGAAGCTACCAGAACAGCAACAATTTCAGGAGAATTATGAGAATCATGCCAATAGATAAATGTTACTCTTTTTGCTTTGCCTCAAGGTAAGAAACCAAGGTCTATTTATCTAACTGATAATACACATCAAGAAAGGTTATAAAGCTACTTCTCTTAAGATAACAACCAATATAGAATTAGAAGGCTAAGGGAATTAAGTACGCATGTTTATACATAACACATAGAATAATAAATAATATTAAAGTTTTTAAATGTGACCACAGTTCTAGAGAGTTCCAAAGAATGCCACTATGTTTGGTGACTTCAGAGTACCAGGTAAACTAATATTTTGGGAAAAACATCTCTCTGTCCTAGAAACATCGATTCATGGATTTATAATTTCTTGCGTGTGCAAAATTTGATGTTGCTAATTAAAGTTGAAAAATGATTTAAGGAGCTGAAGAGAAAACAAGGGGAGACAGATAAATAGGAAATTTTGTTCTACTTTAACAGATTAGGGCTATAGTAAGACAGTTCAAATTCACCTAACCAAACAAATTTAGGAACAAAAAGATGTTAGGACTCATTCCATACTACCAAAAGGCGATCTCCTGGGGTAGGTATGGGCGTCTATTTTGAAAAAATTTCATGGATGATTTAGGTTATAAAGACCAGGTTAAGGATTAATATAGCAGACAATCCTACCTCTGGCCTGGCTCGAATTACCATCTACATGTTAGAAGTCTCAAACTTACTCCAGACCTCTTTTCTGGGCTTCAAGCCAATATAGTTAATTCCTTAGCAAAGCCCTGTTTAATATTTCTGAAAGAGATTTCAAATCTACCAACTTCTTTCCATATCCATTAATACCACCCCAGTCCAAGTTACTACCATCTCTCCCCTCAACTACTGCACATGCCCACTGTTACTACTCCTGAACCTTATATAGAATCCATCCTCTACACAACCACCAGAATACCCTTTAAAAGAATTTATTACATTATTTTCACTTCCCCTTGTACTTGCATAAATTTCTTATTCTGAAATATAAAGTCCTCCATTATCTGCTCTCTGCCTGCCCTTCCTGCTACAGCTTGTACCATTCTTAGCCTTACCTACCGCACTCCTGCAACACCTTCCTTTTTCTTCTTTTCTTCACATACTAGCTTCTTCCCCATCTTTGCATAGGCAGTTCCTTCTGTCCAGAATGCTCTTTCCCAGATCTGTACTTGGTTTGCTCCTTCTTACCTTTCTCAGCTTAATGTCTCTCCTCAGGGACGTTTACTCCAATCCCTCAATCAGCAATCACTCAAAACATTTACCATTTCAAAACCCTTTCTATATTTTCTGCACAGCACATATCACTATTGGAAACTAACTTATATACCCTTACCTTTGTAATAAATAAATAAATAAATAAAATGTATCTTCTCCTGTTAGAAAAAAGTTCTGTGAGAGCAAGTGTGTTTGCTGCCGTATCTCCAACAGTGCCTAGGACTGTAAATGCACTCAAAAATAACTAGCAAACTGAAAATCCAAATGCCTGCCTCACTGACATCTCCACTTGGATGTCTTAAAGGCAACAGCAAATATAACATATCCTTAATGGGATTTATGATTTCCCTACTTCCTAAAACATCAGTCCTATCTTCTTGTGCTTTAGACCTAAGTGAAAAGTACCAACACTCAATCAGCAGCATAAGCGAGAAATTTAGAAGTTATCCTTGATACTTTCTTCCCCAGCAAGTTCAAGGAATCTCCAAGTCCTATCATCAATCTATCTCTTAAATATACTGAATATATCCACTCTGTCCCTCTCTTCCACCATGACCACCCCATCCACTATCTAAATTAGCATCTGTCACCTGGATTACCAAATTGGTCTACTGATTTCTCTTCTGACCTCCCTCCAGTCTACTTGCTACACAGCAGCTATATGACCTATTCAAATACAATCTGATTTTATCACTTTCCTATTTAATACCCTTTAAACAGTCAGCTCTAGATTCTCTAGCTTCATTTATCACCATTGCCCTGTCCAGTCATCTACTGATTCACTCAACAACTATGTATATTTAGTACCCAGTGAAAGGGTGATAAAAAGTGGACAAAGGTCCTGATCTCATGAAGCTTATAACCTAACAGGAGAGTATATCACCAAACAAATCAACAAATGATAAGTCACACAGTAATTAATATTGAGAAGAAAACTTAAGTAGGGTAGGGTCATAGAACAACAGTTTGCCATAGGGGCATAATGGAATATTGTGGGCACATTTTTGGGAGGTCCCAATAATTAGAAGATGCTACTGGTGAATTTACTGAGTGGGGTCCAGGGATGATGACTGTCCTCTAGTACAAGACAGTCCCCCCCCACAAATTACTGTTCTCATCCCAAAGCACTCTGACATGTCCACATAGATGAAAATACCTATGTATAATTATTTATACCCTTAACCTTATTTTATACATAAATACTAAGAAGTTTTGCACAGTTTTAATACACAGTAGATTCACCAGGAATTTCCATATCACATAAAGTGAGGGAAGGCTGTATTTTGTTTAGGTTACAACTTTACTAAGAATTATTCACCACTGTGGAAAATCAAGTCACCTTGCAACATAGCTTAGTGATGTGAATCACTAATATAAAATAGATGTTTAGGTTTGGATTGGTAGCTGTTATTTAATGATATGATGTGCAAGTATTTAACCACTTCATAATGTCTCCTAACATAGATGGCATCTGGGCACTTACATTATTAAAAATATACTAGTTTATCATAAACTATTTCCCTTTTTCATATTATAGTTAGGGTATTTGCTTAATTTAATTATGTATACAGGAAGCTTATATTCAATAATTCATCCACCTGAAAAATATTTACTGAGTACCTACAAATGGTCTACTCACAACCCTAAGCACTTTGGATATATTTTGGAGAACAAAATAAATATCCTAACAAAACTGTGGGAAGTAGAATATTTAGTCTGCTGAAAGAAAAAGTACAGCAGGGTAAGTGGATTGGTAATGCTCAATGTGTATGACGCAAAATTGAACAGGGCAGTCAGTGCGTCTCGTTGGGAAGGTGAAGCTGAGGAAAGCCACAGAGTGAGACAATTGAGTGTAAAAAGGGCAAAAGTCCTAAGCTAGGCACATGTATGTCATTAACATGAAACAATAAGGAGATCATGTGTCCTAAATATCTTACATCTCTACACTGTAATAGCTTCTAAATCTGTTCAATGACTACACAGTAAGTTCCATGAAGTGGGAGACAATGTTCTCTCTTCTTAACATCTTCAAAACTTCACACAGTACCAGACACACAGTAAACACCCATTACCACTTGCCACATGAAAAAAATAAATGACAACAGAATCAGAAAAGTTTTCTGAGGCAACTGAGCACTAAGACTCAGAAGAATAAGACCAGAAGGAGAAGCCAGAAAAGAATTAAAGACTGAAGTGACAACATTTTTATAAAGCCGAAAGAAAAGTCAGTAGATTAAAATCCAAACAAAATTCCAAAGGTAAAAGTATTTGGCCATAATTGGATCTAAGTAACACGACAGATGTAAATATGATAAAATCTAGGTAAAATAATATCTGCTAAGTAACTAAATTTGCATTCACTCCATTTTGCTTTTAATAAAATACACAAGATAATAGCCCACCTATAGTTTTAGATCCAGATCCTTTACTAAAATGTTTTATCTACTTTAGACTAAATATTCTTGTACTAAAACATATGCATAAAGCTTTTCAAACAGGGATAAAGTTGATTTCAACAGATCACAGATTTAAAGTCTGACAGAGTTTAAAGAAAATTTAGAGACTATCTACTCCAAGTCTCTCATCTTAGAGATGACAAATTGAGGACCAGGGAACTAAAATGATGTCAAAGGTCAGAGCAAATTAGTGATATATCTACTATACTTAATATTTTGTTCAAATTAATGATATATCTGCTATATTTAATATTCTGTTTTAGATAAAAAAAGAAAAAACAAAATTATCGTATGACTTTTTAAATATGAAAACAAGTACTATGACTACCATGCTACCTCAAGGAAATGACAGTAGGATCAATGTCTACTGTAGTCTTGGGCCATGAAAGAATACAATCGAATTTTTAAATTCTATATATAAAACAACAAAATAAACACCATTTAAGAAAATCCAAATGGCTAAAAACTATAATTAAATAATAAGATAAACTAAGGATTCATTGTGGTTGTTTCTGCTTAAAAGTAAGTAATGGCATTAGTATCCTGTCATCCCTAAACCTGAAACACTCCCCCAAATAGCATCTAAAATCCATAGCTAATTATTCTTAGTCTCATTGATCAAATAAAAAATAAAGGAAATTTCAACTAATAGAAAAGGGATTATTTTTATAATCAATATTCATATGATGATAAACTATATTTTGCACATTTAGTTGAAGATAGGGAAAGAATTATTAGTCCACTGTATAATTCAACATATTAAGTCTTGAATCACTAAACTGAAATTAAAGAAAACACCTTAGAGCATTAAAACCCACACCTGAAAGACTTACCATTTTATCTAGATGTTCAATGGATCTATAAATCTCCCCCTGGGATTCATCATAGTAACTGTAACGGAACCTTTGACCTTGAAACAAATATCATGTACAAAATAAAATAGGGAAAAATTAGAAGCTAAAAAGAAAGCAAGCGCTTACCAAATAATTTCAGTTCTCATGGAAGGCAAAGCACAGCTTAAGCCTCTGAGAGAATCATTCCCAAGAGCCCTTGTACATAAAAATAAAAGGCATATTTGGGAAGGTAATAAAGAAGTGATATATCAACAGTGTTTTATGATGTTAAAAACTATTTCAAACTGTAGAAACTTCAAGTGACGAGCAATACAAAAGACTAAGGAAACAAAACAGCTTAAAAGTTAGAAGCAATGTTAAACATATTGTATCAGTCTGTAATGGAAGGTAAACCCAAAGAATATGATTCAAGGAAATTTGGTTTAAGGAAACTATCTCAATGTAACAAATCAATGGAAGCTTAGCTTTTTCTGGATAAGTACAAAGATTTGATCTCTATTACAGGAAAAAAAATCTGCAGGTCAGAGAGATACATGTGGCTTATGTGATTTTTATGACCTCAGTAAAAAAAATTATCTCATTTCTGCAAAACTCTCTACTTGAAAAAGGAGCAATGCAAGTGCCTTAAAATAGGAGGCACAAAAGGATAAATATAATAAATAGTCCTACTCTGGCAAAATCTCAGTAAGAGTACAAGCACAGAACATTCAGCATTTAGCTCTTCTCCAAGAAAGAGAGGGTAAAATGGAAGAAGCTTGAAAAGAAGACAGAAAACAAAAGGCTCAGGTAATAAATTTTGCTTCCTACCACAGTTATATAAAAACCAAAAGTTAAATATATTTATAACTAATTGTGGTTATGTTATTCCACTGATTATGTTGTATTTCAGATATATCCACACTTGTATTTATTTCTGTGATGCTTTTCTAAGAACTCATTACTTTTAAATTTAGTATTTTTACAGATCTACCAGTGCATTTAAAAGGTATTAGAGTATACAAGTCATGCACACACTATGTGTCTTGTAGCTTCATTTTTACAGCAAAGTTCACATATACAACTATTATCCTCACACCCGAGAAGATGGTTTTCTTTGGCTGGATAATTATGATTTTTAAGTTTTCCATTTATCTTACTTAAAAAAATCATCTTATAAATGATGAGCAATAGAAAATAATAAAACTCTTTTGATGCTCTTTTTTGGGGAAAAAACCACACATCATAGTTCTCAACACTTCCTTTACATGTTGATACTGGTCATCTTTGATGGTCATCCTTCTGTAATATACTGTATTTGCTTAACATCCACATTTTAACTTTTCACATACATTAATATGTACAATTATTCAATGTAGTAGTCCTTACATTCCCCCTCAAAAGAGCTTCTAATAAATCAGTATTGCATCTTAAAATTCATGATATTCTAGAATCAGCAATAGGATCCTAAGACAATTACCTGCTTTCTGAATACAACAACCTTTTTTGTAAAACATTGAAGATTATTAAATGTTGCTGTAACTATGAGATCCATTACAGTCCTTGCACTAAAAAAAATTCTTATACGGTGACAATTCATCACTCAATGCCCCTATGATAAGTAATTCATCATACATAGTTTTGCTTTTCTTTACAGAATGTATGTACTTACTGCTACCTAATAATGAGAACTATATAACTGACCCTATCTTTCCTATTTGCCATGTGGCTACTGGAAGGCTCAAAGACAACTCTAAAGTCTGTCCCAATAACTTATTGATTCAATTCTTAAGTACTAAATTTCTACTTTTATTTCCAAGTTCTTTTGATAGAGTTGCCCCAAATCATTTGTGAAATGAATGAACAATTAAATGAATAATCTTAGACAAGAAACTTCTGACTCACTGTCAACTGTAGTAAGCAATCAAAATGAATATTCTTTGAACCTGAACTGCTTCAGGAAATAGCTGGTAGTCTTAGCTGTCAATGAACCTTGTGAGTGGGACACAATTATCTAACCTGAAGATTGCTACCCTTCAGGTGCAGAGAAAAATGCATGTACGTTGTGATAACCATTTGCTACTGAAAAGTCTTTTCTGCTTATTTCCAAGTTCAGAGCTACCATTTCAAATGACTGAAGCTGGTCAAACTTGCCTTAATCATAAGTGAAAAGTGTAACTATATTTGAAAAATGCTGCCTTGTTCATACTGACAGTTTTCAATGTAACCGTCACTTAAAAGCTACTTCTGAAGGAAGAGAAAAATACAGAAAATGTTTCAAATGTTTTAAAATATTAAATCAACAAGTGATTTTAAAAGAATGACAAATTACACAGAAGATTGATGAGCAAATGTTTAACCTTTTGCTATCTACCTCTTGCTACTCTTTAGGTAGCTTCCCTGCATTTTGTAGCTGAAGAATTGAGTAAAGATATTTTATGAGCTCTAAGTAATATGTCAACTCAGTAGCTAAATCCATACTACATACAGCTACTACACTGAAAAAATATCTTACTTAAACAGCTCAAACTGTCTTCACAATAATTCTTAAAAATCGTACAAGCATTTAAAAATTACTTGAGTAATTCATTCTGGTCAATTTACATACAGAAAACATCTAATCTGAAGTAAATAGTTTCCATCATCCTAGCCTATATGTGTGTGTGGGTGTGGGTGGGTGTGCACATGCACATGCATGCACACACAACTTTAGCTACACACCTCTTGGAATTTGAATGCAAAAAAAAAATCTTTTGTATCTAATTATTAAAAAAGTTTATCCAGATTTTATTTAGTGAGAAATAAGAGAAATGACAACACTAGCACAATACACTTTCATAAATGCACCTTTAATCAAATATTTATTGTTGATTTAAAATATATTATGATTTCATATAACTCATGAGCAGACATTTTGTTTTATAATACTTCTAACGTTCAGTAAAGCTTATGCATCTAAACTGCATAAATACAGTTGCCTATGTACCTGGAGAACTGGACTTGTATATTTTTATAAGTATGAATAAAGCATATCACATAGTAAGAGAAAATTACTTACCTGAAACTTATCCTTTCAGAAGGTACACTGGGAAAATGGATTCTTTGAGCCCCTGTTTCAACTCCAAGTATGAGCTTTCTAGCTTTAAGAGCCATTGACACTGCCCCTAGGGGCAGCACAAGCTTTGGAACTCCCCTAGTGAGTATGTCAGTAGTTTCTTCAGGTGCCTTCCCTCAGTTCTTTTCAAATTCAAAAGATGAGAGGAAAAATAACCCAAGAAAAAAAATCCTGTAAAGCAGAAACCTTACTCTTTGAGGGAAGGAGGGTAGCTCATTTGTGAATCCATTCCAGAGCACGCTTTCTGAGAAAAAGAAATACAGGTAAGTAATTTTCCCATCTCCAAAGGTGACTGGTGATTAATGAGTGGATTCACAGAGTGTGGAGAGTAAGCTCCAGGGATGTCTGTTTAACACACAACAATCAACTAATGAGGACAAACATAACAATGAATGGTACAAGAACCAACACTACTTTTTAAGTACCTCAAAACAAAAAGTAAAAAAATATCAAGTACCTCAACATTAAGCTATACACTGAATTGTAGAAATAAATGATGAGCTTAGAAAGTTGATCTATAAAGCTCCCAAAAGATTAGTCAACAAGACAGACTTTCAGACATACGTCCAGTAAAATCTGTACTGTTATACATTCACTTAATCACTTTACGTTTATATGGTAAAACATTTTCAATTATTTGAGTTAACCTCACAACAACCTGTGAGATAGATTATTAGGCCATTCATTCTATACTAAGGACCTAAACTGGGGACACTCATAATTGAAATCGTAAAAAACTATAGTCCTTACATTCTGAAGTCTTAGTTATAACGTAAAAAAAAGTATAAGCCTTCTCTCACACTCAGAAAAAATAAAAAACTTAAATATGTCAAATTAGTATGCATGAAATTTGAAAAGACAAATATGAAAGCTTTGATAATATATATTTCAGAAATTAGCTAACTTATATTCAAACCAGTTTAAATATTTAGAAAATATTAATTCCCTAGTACCTAAGAGACTGATAACAGAAAGGAAAAAGAGCATGCTTGAATAATCGCTCATTAATATATATTAAACTAGAAATCTGAATAAAGATATAAAATCATAAATACTTAAGGGAATGCCACTTTTAATAGGTGACACATACTTACAAAACAAGAAATTATGTAACCTTAGACAAATATAAGTTTATATGTAAAAATCCAAAATTACTGGAGTGTAGTAAACTTTATTCATATTTTAATAAAAAACTTTATCATTAACATTTACCAAGTAAATTTACTGAAGTTGATTTTCGCTTAAAACCATCATAAAAGAAAAATTAAATAGAAGAATGAATCAACTTTTAAAAAATCAATTTCTGTTAGATCTAGTTTCATTTAGAAACTTCTTAGAAGTTAATTAAAAATTATGGTAATGAAAGCTTTCAGTAATCTAAATTTGAAAATATGAATTTCAGGGAGATCAGAAAAGTTCAAACATTAATAGTGTGTGTGTGTGTGTGTATGTGTGTGTGTGTACGAAAAAACGAAGTTAGGAGAAGAGAATGAAAATTCTACCAATTAGAAAAACTAAAATAGGGCCTGTCAAAATTCTCTTATGGAGCCATCTTATAGGACACGAAACCTGATCAGAAAAAGTATGGGGACGATATTACCTAACCAGAGTAAAAATCAATTACTAGCAGCAAATGTCCTTCACTTATGCCACAATCCCAGGTAGCAGCAGGAAGGATTACAAAGAAAAGTGTCACCAGGAAACCATCACTCTGTTGGGCTGACTAATGAATTTCCATGTGGATTAGACTTAACTATAATATAAAAGTCGGGAATTGAAATGCTGAGGGTTTGTTGTGGGGGAAGGGATGGGATTCAAATGAAGGGACAGAAAGAAGGGGCATAATATAACCTAGCTCCCCACTCTCCCTAGACTTTTCCCACCCTGAAAGAAAAGTTGAGAATATTTTAATCTTTCTACATTTTCTCTAATGCCTTTTTCAAGTCCACATAAAATTTAAATGGGATCTGAAAGATGGAACACCTTTAAAGCAAAGGACAATTTAAAAAAAAAATTCATTCTTGTAATGGACACTGGCTAACAAATAAAATCAACCAGGCAAAACCCTGCCAATTACATATAGGTCTCCCAACTGTCTCTATCACCAAATTTCCTGCTTTATTTTTAATGGAAGCTGGACATAACATAAACAATGTCTAGAAAGGAAACTTGTTGTCACTGCTAGGAATCTAATTCATTATTTAACAAAAAAAATTCCACTGTATGTATCTGAGTAATTTGTCAACTGCACCATAATCAATGGATTTTTCCTCAAAAATCATTTATTTAGAAATGTACAGTGTGCTGGCTTAACTCAATGAAAGTTTAAAGATCTCTGAGTATTTGAGGAACTGAATCCTTCCTATGAAATAAATGATTTAGAATTCAGTGTTACCACTGCTTTGATATAATAAAAGCAATCTATATAGTATCTTTACAAAACAAGAAAAAAAACAGAAGAAGAAAAAACCATGAAGAAATATTCTCACAAGAAAAAGCTAGATTGTTGAAATGGGAGTGCAGCATCCATTAATGTAGAAAAGATGACCAACGCCACCAGAGCACGAATTTGAGAAATATGAAAATTTCTAAGACATTTTAACCCATAACTAGCCCATGATTCATATTACTTCAATTAGGCATATAAACAGAAAATGAATCTTACTTTTTAAGAATGGCAGTTACTATTACTATTATAGAGGGAAACTACCAATTTTGAAAGAGCATCCATGCAATACCTTCCACCTAACACCAGACCTTCATCAAATTTCCGAATAAGAAATTAGTACAGTGCTTTTCATAAGTACAAAGTAAGCACTTAATGGGTATTATTAGTGATTATTAGTGACAGTCATACTAAAAAAAAATAAACACTTGGAAAAGTTCTATTACTTAACCACCAAATGTAAATATAAATATGTTTTAGTCTCTGGAAAATTCTCATAACATCTACCAATCTTTGGGAATTTGGACTTCTTTTTTGTAATTATCACCAGGAAATCCTATCTTACAATTTAAATACCAAGATTTTCTAGAACACAGGAGATCAAATGGTCTCAATAATTTTCCAAAAACCAAGGTACAATATAAAACAAAATTCATCTTTCTCTCTCAATATTTAAATATAGTAGTGGACTAGAGCTTATTTGTTTTAGCATTCATTAATGAGGTAAGAAAGGATGATTTTACAGAGAAAAGAAATATTAAAGCATTATACTGATTTTTTGTGTGGATTTATGCTGTGATTGCACATGGTACCAACCTAGAGGAGGAACTTCAATTCTGAAGAACAGTATCAGGAAAACTAATCACTTAAATCATAAAAGTAGAGTGATTCATAGGGCCCTTAAAAGTGAAGAGGGAGGGGTCACATGCTTTAAGAATTTTTAATTTCTGGGGTGCCTGGGTGGCTCAGTCCGTTAAGCGCCCAACTTCTTGCAGTTCATGGGTTTGAGCCCTGCATCAGAGTCTGTGACTCCCTCTCTCTGCCCCCACCCCTCTGCTCATGCTCTGCCTCTCTCTGTCTCTCAAAAAATAGATGATAAAAAAATTTTTAAAGAAGTTTTAATTTCTAAAACATACGGGATGCTTTATTACCAATGCAAATTCACAATACTAAGAAAAAGAGCCCTTTTTTCAATAATGATATTCCTTAGTTTTTAAGATCAGCTATGACTAAACTTCAGAATTTCCAAGAAAAGAACTCTTTGTAAGATCTAAGTAATATAATCCATAAAAACTAACCTGCCAAACGTAGCAAACTAGACAAAAGAACTGCCCTGAGAACCCCCTAGAGAGTTTTGGCAAGGTAGCACAGCCACCTGCATCCCCTAAACCTGGGCTTCACCATCTCAGCTCTACTGACATTTTGGGCAGGATAATTCTTTGACATGGAAGGCTGTCCTGTGTTCAGCACAATGTTTATTAATCAGCTTCTCTGGACTCCACTCAGTAGATGCCTAAAGCATCCGCACTTCCCACCCCCACCCCACTGTGATGGCCAAAAATGTCTCCAGACATTTGCAAAAAAAGCCCCCTTGGAGGACAATCAGCCCCAGATGAGAAATCAGTGACTTAAACCCAAATATTTATCTATATCATTAGGGATGGTTCTCTTAAAATGAGATCTTAAAGCCACTCACAGAGCAAGGTTAAGAGAAAATAGCCTAACCAGGCCAGATAAATATTGTCAACTCTAGGAATCAATGCTTAAGACATACAAAGGCCAGGCCTCCCTACATCTCATTGAGGATGTTTTTCTGGTCATTCTAGTGTCCTATCTTAAAATTTATAGCCTTGTACCTTCTGTTTTCTCTATAATCAAAGAACTAACTGAAGGATGAATACATACTGACATCATTTGGCCAATGAGAGATGTCCTAAAAGGAACAGGATTCAGAAATAATTGAGAACAGCAATGGATAAAGGAGAGCAAATTGTATCCAAAGAAATCAGAAATCAAAAGTCAAAATTTACTAAAAGAAGCATCCGCAAATGTCTCACTTTCTTATGATCTATTCACTGTTAAGTTTCTTTACTCTTTTCATTCACAATAATAACAAAAATCACTTCAGAATCCTTACCCTTATAAACCATTACCAATGAAGACCACAGTGCTAATAGCCAACCTGTTAACACTCTTTGGAGGGTAGCTCTAAACTAACGGCAGAAATTAAGCACCAAAAGAAAAACAGAAAGAAAAAAAACACTAATTACAAAAAAAAAGTAATGCAGTAAAGGACTGGCATAGCACGAAGTGCTCTTCTACCTTCTAAAAAAAGAACATTTGTTTTATCTACCAAAAAACTAACTTCAGAGATCTACCACACAAATCTACCTGGAAATAGGATTAAAAGATCTTTACACCCACTATTGAAAGTAGCTAATCAAGGATGCCCTCACAGTGTGAATCCAATTATACCAGTCGCCTTTGGAAATGTATCCATAATCCACTATCATAATCTGATCCTTTTTAAATGACCAAAAGACTTTTTTATTCACTTTTAAGTATTGTGGCTAAAAGTAAAACTCTCCAAGGAAAGTGGTAAGGAACTGAAAATCAGAGCTTACAGTGAAAAGATACCATTAAGCACAAGTATATAATATCTACCATGATACATTAACATCTAGAACTTACCCCAATGGCAGAAATCAGAAGAAACCACAAAGAGATTACTAGGATCCGCTAGATATTTACTGAAGAGTTTTCCGAATTCCTGTTCTTTTGACTCACTCAGAGCTCCAACCAGTACAGGAATAATGGTAAACTCATCCTTATGGCTTAAAGAAAACAGAAAAAAAAAGTCATTTAAGAAGTATAAGAATAAAAATCGTTTTCCAATGTGTTGGCACTAAAAGTGGAACATTTATTAATTGTGGTAAGGATAATATACATATTATTGAACTTTTTAATCTGTAAATAAAATGTTTAAAGAAGACCATTTAAAAATGAGATAAAGATACTAAAAATATCTATTTAAATTACAGAAATATACAATATTCTTTAGGTAAACAAAACTACTTTCCTACTAGGTATAATATCCTTTAAAATAAAAATAAGCCCATCAGACCATCACCAAGTCAAGTCTTTTCAACTACCAACCAAAGCTACAATCATCTGCCCAATCCTTCCACAATTTTAAAAGAGCATTAAACTCTTCCTCAATATTTTAATCCTCTCCTATTATAAATACCATCACTTCTGGCACTTCTAACAACCTGTCAAATGAGACCTACAGAACCTACTCCTGGCTCCCATAAGATATACCAACTGCACCTTATACTAATAAACAGATACAGGACAGTCTGAAGATACAACTCAAAATTCACTGGTCTCTAGGGTGGACACAGAATTCAAGGAAGTAGGTATTAATTTCTAGCAGCAAGAAAAAGATACCACACCCACCCAGAATGCTTATGATATATTCACAAGTCCCTTTTTCACTCTACAGATTGACAGATTTATGGAAAAGGAACAGAGCAGATTAATAAAGAGTAACTATGATGGGCTATAGAAACAGACGTTTATACAAAATCTTTAAAAATTTTCATTGTAGTGAAATTTTACTTACATATATTCAATATTATTTATATTCTAAATGATCCCAGATTAGAATTTTAGAAGCGTGAATCATGTTTGTCTGACTTGTTCTGAATAGGACTTTAAAAAAGAAAATCACCATTATATTAATGTTTTTTACTATGATAATCTGACACTTAACTGATGTAGGACAAACAGAATTCATAAAAGGGTTTTTAAAAATACAAAATTTAAATTTATTCCCAAAATAAGTGTTAGCCCAGCTTCATAAAGCTAAATTCAGGGCACCCAAGCGCCTCCCCCATAAAGGCCCCCTTACCCTTGTCAATTGCGAAATAAACAGATCATACAGATCTCCAATCCCTCTGCAATGCAGGGGCTTCTTGGGCAGAATCTGCATCTATGGAGTAAGAAAAAAAGAGGAAGCTGGCAGAGGAAGCTGCCATGGAATATCTCTTTCTCTGATTCTGTTACCAGTTTGCTTTACAACTGCAGAAATGAACGGGGGCTCTTCAATAAGCTAAGAATGATTATCATTTGAAAGAAAAGAATTTGAGCTCTAGTAAAATTTCAAGAAGACTGTTATGAACTGTTCTAACTTCAAGTGCTATCTATATAAATTTTAAAAAACTAAGATCATCAAAGAGTCTGTAAGTAATTATGACATGGTAGGGATGGAGTTATATAAGAGAATAAAAAAAACAAGAAGTCAGAAGAAATAGGTTCAAGTACCATCTCCATCGCATAATAAAAGTTGAGAGTAGGTAAATCATTAACCTAAAAATAGATTTCCTTATCTGTAAAATTATCATAATTACAGTATTTTCTAAAACCATCAGGAAGTGAGTAATGCTATAGGGAAAGTATTTTATCAACAACAGTTGGCCCACTCTGAAGAAATAATATATGTCTACTATTCCACAGAGCCATTCAGTTAACCTCAGTCTCCACTTGCAAGTCTAAAAGGCTCAAACTACTTAGAAATCTAAGCTTTGAATCAAGATTCATCCACCTACTTCTTCATCATTTCTCTTTAAAAAAATTACTTGTTGTCCTATATTCTCACAAAGCATGAATTAGAGAAAAAAGTATTTGGCTTTGAAATGTAATATTCCTAGGTTCTAGAATACAAGTTGTCAAGCTGGTCTTTTCCAGAAAAGGAGTACAAAATCTTGCCCTTAGAAAACAATGATAAAACTCAAAAATAACCATTTTGTGCTCTAAAAATTAAACAGAGGCAAAAACACAAGGAGAAAAGTTTATTTGCATAAAATAACGGACATTCTTGGGAAGAACAGGGGAAGTCTGACATCTTACCAGGAGCTGCCTCCATCCCCCTGACCCACTCCACTAACATGGTAGAGGTTGGCTGTGAAAACCAGCAGCTTCACTGCTGAAGGGGGCTGACTTTGAGTTGGAGTAGAGAACAGAAAACTCATACCCAGCAGGAAAGAGAAAAGCCCACAGCTCTTGTAGCCTAAGATTATGGAACCACTTGAGGCAACCCACAAACCTGAAGACTAGAAATTTAACACGGAGATTCTGGAGAGAGCCACAAAGGGACCTGATAAATTCACTTATCCTGAGGAGAGGATGGATGTTCTCCACATAACCCCATCTGACTAGAAGGCAGCAAGCACAAATGTGCAGGGGAGACCCCTAAGGTCCCTAGGGGAGCCAGCTAATTAGGAGGTTAAGAGCATATCCAAGGCAAATTAGAGACATGAGAAAAACCAACATCTCACACATCCCAGGCTGACTGGAAATCTGCACGTATACACAGGGAGACCAGAGAAGACCCAATAGAAAGTAAAGGAGGCAAGCTAGAAGACGGCCCAAATTTGAATAGGCTTCCCAAAATATAGACAATCAGCCAGCAGAGGACGAAAGCTTTCTGGCTCAAGGTGTTCAATTACCACCTCCAACCAATCATTACCTAAGCACTAAGTAATGTAGACACAGAGATGAACTCTAAAAAAGCCAAAGTTTATAAGAATTTTTATTTTTTAATGTTTATTTATTTTTGAGAGAGAGAGAGAGAGAGACAGAGACAGAGACAGAGTGGGATCAGGGGAGGGGCAGAGAGAGAAAGAGAGAGGGAGACACAGGTTTGGAAGCAGGCTCCAGGCTCTGAGATGTCAGCACAGAGCCCGACACAAGGCTTGAAACCCCAAGCCTTCGAGCTGTGAGATCATGACCTGAGCCCAAGTCGGCAGCCCAAAGTTTATAAGAATTTTTTAAAATTTGAGGAGATACATCAGTAGCCACACTGATTTTGTAAAAGATTGATTCCACAGATAAAGAAAAGCAAGTTACTTAAAAAAAAAAAAAAGGGAATGAATGAATGAATGAAACAACTACCGTGGGGGAGGAGAAGGGGGGAAATAGTAGGGGAGAGGGAGAGAGGCAAACCATGAGAGACTCTTGAATGCTGAGAACAAACTGAGGACTGATGGATGTGGGGGGAAGGGGGGAGATGGGCATGGAGGTGGGCACTTGTGGGGATGAGCACTGGGTGTTATATGGAAACCAGCTTGACAATAAACTATTTGTAAAATAAATAAATAAATAAAATAAAATAAAATAATCAAATGGAGGGGAGCCTGGGTGGCTCAGTGGGTTAAGTGTCCAACTTCAGCTCAGGTCATGATCTCAACAGCTTGAAGGCTCATGGGTTCAAGTGCTGGGCCCTGTGTTGACAGCTCGGGGCCTAGAACCTGCTTCAGATTCTGTGTCTCCCTCTCTCTCTGTCCCTCCCCTGCTTGCTCGCTCTCTCTGTCTCTCTCAAAAATAAATAAACATTAAAAAATTTTTTAAATAAACCCCAAACACAAATAATCCATGGGCTAAAGACATGAACAGACACTTCTCCAAAGAAGACATCCAGATGGCCAACAGACACATGAAACGACACTCAACATCACTCACGATCAGGGAAATACAAATCAAGACCACAATGAGATACCACCTCACACCCGTCAGAATGGCTAACATGGCTAACAATTCAGGCAACAACAGATGCTGGCGAGGATGTGGAGAAAGAGGATCTCTTCTGCAGTGCAGGTGGGAATGCAAACTGGTGAACCCACTCTGGAAAACAGTATGGAGGTTCCTCAAAAACTAGAACTACCCTATGACCCAGCAATTGCACTACTAGGTATTTATCCAAGAGATAAAGGTGTGCTGTTTCGAAGGGGCACATGCACCCCAATTTTTATAGCAGCACTATCAACAACAGATGAAGTATGGAAAGAGCCCAGATGTCCATTGACATGGATAAAGAAGATGTGGTGTCTATATATAATGGAGTATTACTCGGTGATCAAAAAGAATGAAATCTTGCCATTTGCAACTACGTGGATGGAACTATTTAATAGTTAATATTAATAGATAATAAGCGCTTAGTATTATGCTAAGTGAAATTAGCCAGAGAAAGACAAATATCATGACTTCACTCATATGAGGACTTTAAGACAGAAACAGATGAACAAAGGGGGAAAGGAAGCAAAAATAATACAAAAACAGGGAGGGGGACAAAAACATAAGAGATTCAAATATGGAGAACAAACAGAGGGTTACTGGAGGGGTTGTGGGAGGGGGAAGGGGCTAAATGGGTAAGGGGCATTAAGGAATCTACTCCTGAAATCATTGTTGCACTATATGCTAACTAACTTGGATATAAATTTTAAAAATAAATTAAAATATTTTCAAATAAAAAGTAAATAAAAGAATCAAATGGAAATTTTAGAGTTGAAAAGTACAAGAAATGAAATTAAAATTGATGAGACGGCCTAAAAAGCAGATTCAATATTACATAAAGAATCAGTGAAATTAAAGATAAGATAAATTATTGAACCTGTAGAGAAAAAAAAAAGATTGAAGAAAAATGAACAGAGCATTGGAGACTTGTAGACAGTATCAACCATACTAGATGAATACAATGAGAGTCCCAAAAAAGATACAGTAAAAGTATTAGAAGAGATAATGACTAAAAACTCTCCAAATTTCATGAAAAACATTAATCTACAGTTCCAAGAGACTCAACAACCCAAAATAGGAGAAGCACAAAAAGACCCCCATTTAGACACAAAGACCAAAGACAAGGAGAACATCTTAAAATCAGCAAAAGGGAAATGACTCATTACTTAGCAGGATAGTGTTTTCAACCATCAATACTAGAATAACTGCATATCCATATAAAAAAAAAAGTGGACTTAAACCTTTACACCTCATACCATATACAAAAATTAACTCAAACTGGGTAATAGACACAACTATTAAGAGCTAAAATAATAGCACTTCTGGAACAGGGGTAGCAACAATCTTTTCAAAGGGGCCATCAAGCAAATATTTCAGATTTTCTGGGCCATACAATCTCCGTAGCTGCCTAAATGTCACTGTAAAGAGAAAGCAGCCACATATGTAAATGAGTGGGTATGAATGGCTATATTCCAATAAAACATTTACAATAATAAGTGGTCTGCAGGCTAGAGTTTGTTGATTCCTGTTCAAGAAGAGAAAAATCTCTGTGACTCTGAATTAGACAAAGATTTTTCTTTCTTTTTTTTTTTTTCTAGACAGAGAGAGAACAAATGGGAGAAAGGGGGAAAGGGAGAGAGGGAGGGAGAGGAAGAGAAAGAAAGAGAGAGAGAGAGAGAAGAGAGGGAGGGAGGGGGAGACAGAGAGAGAGAGAATGAATGAATCCCATGCAGGCTCCATGCTCAGCACAAAGCCCAAATCAGGAATCGATTCCACAACCCTGGGATCATAACCTGAGCCGAAATCAAGTCAGATGCTTAACTGACTGAGCCACCCAGATGCCCCTAGAAAAAGATTTCTTAAATATGATACCAAAAGCAAAATCCACACAAGAAAAAAATGATAAAATGATTTCATCAAAACCCTTTGCTCTTCAATAGAGTCAAATAATCTGTATCTAGAATATATAAAATCTCTCACAATTCAGTAAGAAGACAAATTATCAAATTAAAACTAGGGAAAATATGTGTACAGACATTTCATAAAAGAAAACATAAAAATGACTAATAACCACACTGAAAACTTGCTCAATATCATGAGTCACTGGAAATACGCAAATTAACACCAAATGAGGTTACACTACACATTTATCAGAATGGTTGTAATCAAAAGATTGACAATAACAGATATTGGCCAGTATGGGGAGAAACTAGAAACTTCATGCATTGCTGCCGGCATAAAAATGGTGCTGTCACTTTGGAAAATAGTTTGGCAGTGTGAGAGTTAAAACATAGATTTATATGACCCAGCCATATCATTCCTAAGAACCTATTCAAGAGAAATGAAAACATATGTTCACATAAAAACTTGTGAGATATATTATTTATAGCATTATTCCTAATAGCCCAAAATGGAATTAATCTAAGTGTGCATCAACTAGTGAATGCATAAAATATCATGGATTCATATAATGTAATAATTATCTGGCAATAAAAAGGAATGAACTATTGATACATGGTACAAGATGGATGAACCTGAAAAACAGTATGCTAAGTGAAAAATATAGCTACAAAAGATATTTTGTATGATTCCATTTATATGAAATTTCTAGAAAATGCAAATTTCTATAGAGACAAAAAGCAGATAAATGGTTGTATAAGATTGGGAGTAGGAGCCAGAACTGCCCTCAAATGGACACAATTTCATTTTTGTGTAGTGCAAATATTCTAAAACTAGACTGTGAGAATGACTACCCAACTCTATAAGTTTACTAAAAACCATTGAGTTGTACTCTGTGAATTTTATAGGATGTAAATCATATTTTAATAAATCTATTAAAAGAGAAAGAAAGAAAACCCATCTTTGCCACTTGCAGGCTGTGCTACCTGCAGTAGGTTACCTAAAACTACCCTAAGCCTCAATTTTGCATCAATAAAAAGAGTTGATAATACTTATCTTAACTTGTAAGCACTTAAGTAACATAGAGGAAAGTTTTATCCCTTCTTTCTCTATCCTATGCCTTAAACCATGCTACAGAAAATTAATATAACCAAGATGTGTAACAGACTAAAAGAAACTGAAACCCCAGAACCAAGAGAGGAGCACTCACTTTACAAAGAAACAATATTACTATAACCACCGATATTCTTAAAGGCACAGAGCACTAAAAATCTATATCCTAATATTTGAGGGCCTTGAATGGAGCCACAGTCAGAAAGAAAAGTAAAATTTAAGATCGAATACAAACCTAAGCTATAAGGAGGGTTAGAATTTCATTTAAAATAGTGAGTCAGAAATTTATGGCAGGCTGGAATTGGGAAAAGAGGAATGGTAATTTTGCAGGACAGTTAACAGACGTAGCAGGTCTGTTGCTGCAACCTTTAGAAGGGGCTGCTTGTAAGACTTGGCCCTTGGCTTTTACAATGTTCCCTATGGTGATTAAGGCTGCTTTACCACTTGGGACACTGTACCATCTTGCCCAGATTGTAAACAAAATGATAAAGGCAAACACTTACTTTCCTTCTGAGAGTCTAGAATTTCAGTAGCTGGAGCTAGTTACGCAGGCAGAGGGTCCCTACATGACCAGTCCCCAAGCAAAATTCTGGATTTTGAATCTGAGAGCAGGCTTCTCTGGCCAGAAACACTACACACATGTTAAACCTGTGGAAGAAGCATGTTCTATTTAGCCTATGCTGTGAGAAGGAGAATGTTGGAAGCATACACCTGGATTCCTCTAGATCCTGCCTGATGTGTCTTTCCTCCCTGCTAGTCCTGTTATATATCATATCTTTTCCAATAAACCATAACCATGAATAAACTGTGAGTCCTTCTAATGAGTCTTCAAATGTGAGACTGGTAGGAGAACCCTTGAAATTGTGTTCAAGGAAAAGTGGCATAAAGGAATCATAACTGCAGAGTTTTAGGAAGCCTTATAAAAAATGATTTCTCTCATCTTTTCTTCCTGATCAAATTCACCTTCAAACCACAGAGACATGCATACAGACTTTGTACAGAATACTATGACTCACTATAAGAAAGAACAAACTAAAAAGATCCAGAAAACATCAAGCAGGACCACAGATGAAGAGAGGAAAAAGGAATAAGTAAGCTAGCTGCCAATGACAACTAAAATTAACATTTAAGTCATTAAAATCTTTGCTGTATCATTAGTTAAGTGACTCTAACCAGATTATGAAAATAAGTTTCAAATGTTTCATAGGTTTTTTTTTTTTTTCAAATAGTTTATTGTCAGGCTGGTTTCCACATAACACCCAGTGCTCATCCCCACAAGTGCCCTCCTCCATGCCCATTCCCCCTCCCCCCCCCACACCCATGAGTCCTCAGTTTGTTCTCAGCATTCAAGAGTCTCTCATGGTTTGCCTCTCTCCCTTTCCCCCACCATTTCCGCCCTTCTTCTCCCCCTTGTTCCTCTGTCAAGTTCCTCCTAATCCTCCTATACGTGCAAACATATGATATTTGTCCTTCTCTGCCTGACTTATTTCGCTCAGCATAACACCCTCAAGGTCCATCCATGTTGCTACACATGGCCAGATTTCATTCTTTCTCATTGCCATGTAGTATTCCATTGTATAGATAAACCACATCTTCTTGATCCATTCGTCCGTTGATGGACACTTAGGCTCTTTCCATGTTTTGGCTATTGTTGAGAGTGCTGCTATGAACATTGGGGTACATGTGCCCCTATGCATCAGCACTCCTGTATCCCTTGAATAAATTCCTAGCACTGCTGTTGCTGGGTCATAGGAGAGTTCTACTGTTAATTTTTTGAGGAACCTCCACACTGTTTCTTAACTTCCATTTGTGTAAGACTACTAAGAAAAAAGGTTTTTTACAAGGGCAGGAATATTTTAGGTACTACTCAACCATCTGAAGCAAAATAATCCTATCATAAATTGGCCAAGTTTGCTGCCCAAATTATAGAGAAATTTCACTATTTTATTAGGAACAAGCCAACATTTCCATTCCCTATATTCTCTTAAACTGACACCTATTTCTAATTTTACTATCTCTGATAATGGTATACAATTAGGCGTTTCACTTTTGCACTCTTAAAATCACTTTACTCCTCCAGACAGAATCATTTACCAAGCTCTAAGATTCTAACTTTCAAACGTCTCCCATCATCTGCTCAGTTCGCTACCCCATTCATCACTACCTTAGTTCAAAGTCCCATGACTTCTTTACTAAACTATTTCTTTCAATCTTTTCCAACTCTAATCCATCCTTCACCATCACACTATCAACGAATAGTATTCGGGGCTCTTGGTTGGCTCAGTTGATACAGCCTGCAGACTCCTGATCTCAGGGTCAAGAGTTCAAGCCCCACGCTGGGCATGGAGCCTACCTTAAAAAAAAGAAAAGAAAAGGAGTGATATTCTTATGATTTCAAGTTCTAACCATGTCCTTCCTTTGCTGATTAACGTTTACTAGCTCTATACTAATTATGGAATAAAACACAATTATCTGAAAGTGACATTCAATGACATCTATAAGATGGTCCCAACCTACTGTTCCAACTTCCTAATCTTGCCCCTTACTCCATGTCTCTACAGGTCACTCACTCAAATGCCTCCAGCTCCAGGCTGGTATTACATACATGTTAAAAGCTGGATAAGGTAGGGGCGCCTGGGTGGCTTCGTCGGTTAAGCGTCCGACTTTTGCTTAGGTCATGATCTCGCGGTTCGTGGGTTCGAGCCCCGTGTCGGACTCTGTGCTGACTGCCAGCTCAGAGCCTGGAGCCTATTTCAGAGTCTGTGTCTCCCTCTCTCTCTGACCCTCCCCTGCTCGGGCTGTCTCTCTCTGTCTCTCCTAGAAAAAAATAAAAATATTAAAAAAAAAAAAAGTTGGATAAGGTATAATATAACAGGAAGTGGCAGGACGAATAGCCAACTAAAAACATTCGTATATATACGAAAATGTTTTCTAACTTTGCAGGCCAAACAAAAGACATCTATAGACATACCTCAGTTACTAGGCGAGCCTTTTACAACTTCATTAGGCCAAGGCAGGTAGCTCTCTATTCTTAAGCCCTGGTTTTTCCTACTCCTCTACTTTGTATTTACAGAACTCCCTTACCCACAGAAACCTTCTGCCCAATTCTGAGAAAATTATACCCATCTTCAAAGTCTACTCAAATGCTATCTCTGCCATGAAGCAACCTGCATGCTCCCCTAACTTTATCTCCTTGCTCCCAAATCCCCTTTTTCTGATCCCATAAATTCTTCAACTGCACTTAATACAGTTTGAATTATATTACATTTATTTATATACATTTTTTAACTTTCTTATCAGGCTATAAGCTGAGAAAATACACAAAGTTTGCTTATTTGTCTATTCACCATCATTCTTTCCACACAGATTAGTAGAGCTAGGTAGCTCTATAACATTTGAAAAAAGCATATTAAACAAAATTTTTTATCTTGAGAGTGGAAATGTCTTAAGCCATCTTAAAACCAATCAAATTTTTATACAAATTAATTAATAAAACTTAAGGGAGGATAATTACCATTTGGGGGTCAAAATGAGTTTTGTTTACTAACCTACATAATTACTCTGCCTATATAAAATATATGATTCTTAATTTGTGATTTAAAGAAACATCATAAAAGGAGTTTCTCATGTATTCCTGAGGTGGTGATAAAGAAGTCCTTTTTTCAACCCAAACAGCAAGTACTAGAGAATACAATCAGAGCTATAAACTGTTAAAAAGCTGTTCAGAAAAAGGGAAAATGATAGAGCTTAGAAACTCAGATACACATCAAGAAAGAAAGTGATAAAATAACATCTTTAGTTTCCTTCATTTTATTTTTCTTATTCTTTTTTTAAGTTTATTTGCTTATTTTTGAGAGAGAGAGAGACAGAGTCAGAGAGTAAGAGAGAGAGAGAAAGCACACATGAGCAGGGGAGGGGCAGAGAGAGAGAGGAAGAGAGAGAATCCCAAGCAGTCTCCACACTGTCAGTGCAGAGCCCTCTATGCTGGGCTCAATCTCACCACTATGAGATCATGACCTGACCTGAAACCAAGAGTCCGACGCTTAACCGAATGAGCTGCCAAGGTGACCCTAGTTTCCTTATTCTTAGCTGATCCAAGAGATAACAACTTCTTTAAAAATTAATAGCAGCAATATGTTGTAATTATAGCATACAAATGACTGCAATGTTATAAGGAACTAGAAGGACAAACAGGAAATACTGTTATAAGAAACAGTATTGTGTTATTTTAAACTGCACTTGGATTCATTGCAAATGCATGTTGCAAACTTTAGAGCACCCACCAAAGGTTTAAAAAAAAAAAGTACTATAACTGATATGTTGAGATGGAAAAAAAATTGAAGTACATGAAATGCTCAATTAAAACCACAGAAGGCAGAACAATAACAGAAAACAAAACAGAATAAAAAACAAGGGCAATAAGTGTATAGCAGTAACACAAGTATATCAATAATCCTTTAATAGGTAAATGGATAAATTGTGATACATTCATAAAATAGAGTATTCTTCAGCAATAGAAAGAAATAAGCTATCAAGCAAAACAAAAACAAAAACAAAACAAAGACAAAGACATGGAGGAATCTTGAAAGTATATTATTAAAGAAACCAACCTGAAAAGGCTGCATATAGTGTGATTCCAATTATATGACATTCCAAAAACTGTATGACTCTATACTATGGAGATAGTAAAAGGTAAATGGTTACCAGGATACGGCTGCAGGGACAGAAGGGGAGGAGGATGAACAGGCAGAGTACAGGGGGCTTTTAGGCCAGTGAAATGATCCTGTATGGTACTATAATGGTAGATAACATGACATTAGGTATTTGGTAAAACCTATACACTATGTAACACCAAAAGGGAACCCTAATTAAATTTGGACTTAGTTATTAATAATGTAAAATCAGTATTTCTTCATCAACTATAACAAATGTACCATACTAATGCAAGATGTTAAGAACAGACAACACAGTTAATAGTATTTAATACCAAACCAAGCCATCTGAATAGAAGTGTTCTCATTCAAGGAACTCAAATATATAATCAATATGGACAAACATAAGAATTACAAGACTTCAGCTTAAGTATCTGGGTAAACTATGCAAACTCAAGTTGCTGTTTTTTTTTTTTTTTTTAATAGTCTAAGTATTCCAAGAGTTATCATATCCTAACTATACTGAATTTGTAAGATTGACTAGACCTTAAAGCAGAAGATAGGACAGATTTAAATACACTGTACTATACTTTCGAGTTGTCTCTGTTCCAAAATATTGGCAGTAACAAAAAGTATTAAATGGCTAAGATGATAATGATGATTTTTATAGTGACCATGAACAGTTTTAGAGTGCCATATTTCTCAATGAAATACTTTCAAAGTTACTAAAGCATTCTATTTACTCTGCACATTTCCCTGAACAAAAACTTGTGAAACTGGGGGAAAGGAATTGTTTCATACCTGGACTGTGGTGGATATATACAACTCTGCATATATCAATACTCGGAGAATTCTGTCCCTTAAGGAGTACATTTTACTGTATATTAATTACCCAAAAGAGCAATTAAACTTTTAAACCACAAACAAACAGTAAATGGGTATGACACAGAGAAAGGAATGGGAGGTGGGGGGAGACATTAAATGTAACTGAATAAAATAAAATGGAAAGAAAAAGAAGTGCTGGTGTCCAGTGCTGTAAATTTTCAGAGTTAACTCGTTTTTTTTTTTTCAAGATAGATCATTTCTACATATCCTAAATTAACTGTATCAAAACAATTATAAGCAATATAAATAAAAACTATTATGAATTTCAACAGTAAGATAACATATGGAAAAAAGGATCAGAATAAAGTACCTAAGATATTATCTCATGTTTACATGTTTTATTTACACAAATACATATATATACAAGCATATGTGCATACATATATTGTTAGCATATGCATAACAATTTCTACTATCAGTCAACACTAGTTGAAGGGAAGCAGGGAGGCTTTAACTGTTCATTTCATACTTTTTGATGTTGTTTACATTTTCAAGCCATGTATGGTACTGGTAATGTCAATAGGGTCAAACTAAGCAAAGAGATTATGGGTCATATCATGTTTTCTCCTTTACACTACTCATTATTTTTTTTAAAAGTTCCAATGAATAATATTTTTAAATCTGTTTAAGATAATACACAGATTTATAAATAGGACCTTAGGTATTTAATTTTTAAAAACCTATAATGATTACAGTGGAAAAAATAAAAGAAAGGTTAGAAAATTAAATGGTTAATTGATTAAAGTATTACATAGATATATATATACTACAAAGTTCTATGTATACTCAATCAAAAAGAGTAAAAATGACATGAAAATATGTTCATAATATGAAAAGCACTTAATAAGAAAGAACATTTGACCTCTTTTTGGAAAAATATTTAATGAAATTACTGAAAATGAAAAGATCACTATTAATTCTCTTAATTAGTTACAGAAATCCTTTTCTGTGCCAGGTACAGCTGGGCACCGAAGGTTAAGACTAGCTCGCCTCAGGAACAGAGCAGATTAGGAAATTCCCAGGGATAGAGACATACAGGTAATCACCTAAAGAGCTATTTAACTGCAGTGGTACTACAGTAGGATGCCTTTAGGTATCATCCCTGAAAATTCCTCCCACTTCTGAATGTTCATGCCACTCTTCCCATGATATGTAGAGTCTCTTTCTCCCTCCCCTTGAACCTAGCCTTGCAACTTGCTTGAATGAGTAGAATGTGGCCTGACACTATGCCAGTTCCAAGCCTAGATATTAAGAGGCCTAAACAATTCTAGCTTTGCTTTCTTGCTTCCCTGAACTGCCACATACTTCATAATAGTCCAAGGCCATCTTGTGGAGAAGACACAATGGGGAGAGAGAAGCCCTGTTGTAGGTGACAACAGGTGGAGATGGAGAGCACCAAGACGAGAACAAAGCTGCCGCAGCAGACAACCAGCATCAGAGTCCCAGACAAGAAGTGAGAGCATCTTATAGTGTTCAGCCCAAATCAGCCTGCTTCAACTGGCAGCAGATGAAACAGAGACAAGCTGTCAGCACTCACCCCTGACCAAATTTCTAGTTCAGAGTCATTAGCAAAAAAAAAAAAAAGGAAAAAAAATAGGTACTTTGAGGTGATTTGTTATGCTATAATAGGTAAGTGAGACAAACAATGGTGCTTGAAAAGGTTACTAGTGGAACAGAAAGCTAAAACATTGGCTTTGAGAACACAGAAGCAGGCAGAAGCTCAAAGGGCGAGAAGAAGACAGGAAACTGAGGAGCAGTAAGGAAACCGCTGTACAAGGCCAGGAGAAAAGGGGCCCAGGTTATTTGCTGGCAGAACAACTGGCATAATTATACACAATTTCAAGTAGTAACTTAGAATATTAAAAATATACTTAATGAACATGTAAGAAGATTTCTAGGCAAAATATTCAGTGTCACTGGCTTCTTTATAGCCAAGTGTGAGAAGGTAAAAGAAGAAAATCATGTGCTAAAGAATTACAAGCAGAATTTAAATGAAAGATTTCTAACCAGGAGTTGCCTGATTGGAAAATAGCTGCTTCTCATCACTAGCCTCTATAGATAGCAAAAGACTGTCAGAGAAACAACATGAAGACAAATAAAATACCCAGAGTGCTGCCAATAAATCATGGGCTCACAATCATCAAATCAAAAATTCATCAGTAAAACCTTTTATTAAGACCACGAAAAGATTTTTTTTTTTAAGTTTATTTATTTTGAGAGAGAGTGAGAGCAAGCGGGAGAGGGGCAAAAAGAGAAGGAGAAAGAGAGAATCCCGAGCAGGCTCCACACTGTCAGCACAGTGCCCAATGCAGGCACAAACTGTGAGATTCTAACCTGAGCTGAGATCAAGAGTCAGACGGTTAAGTGACTGAGCCACCTAAGTTGCCCTGACTACAGAAAGACTTAATAAGGCAGGGCTTATATATTCTCTCAGGTAGGCAAAAGAGCTTCTAAGAATCTTACAGGACCCTAACTTGGGATCCAAAGTGAGAGAGTCCTGTCACCGAAAGAATTGTGGATTGGACATTGGTTTAATGGATGCACTTATAATCTGATATATAGAAAACCCACAGTGTTTAATGGAGTTCTGTCAGTTTGGACTTAAATAAACACTGTTCCAAATGAAAAGAGAGAGGCCTTTAGGTTTTCAAACTGTCACATACATGAAGCAGACTGAAATGGCTACTTAGGTGGAAACAAGGTCGATTTCTTACGGAGAAGTAAAAATGAGTCACTGAGTGGAGCCAAGAGCCCAAAGGAGCAAGCCAAGAGCTGAGAAAAATAAGGAATTATGAAGCTGAGACCAGAAGTCAGAACCAAGCCATAATCAAAGAACATTATCTGTTCCCTGATCAGATTTCAGAATTGCTTTGGGCCAGAGACTGCCATTCTTTCACTCTCCGCTATGAGGCTCTATTGTGGTTAATTGTTCCTGTCTCAAAATTATATACTGAGTGTATGGCAGGGTGGGGGTGGAGTAAAATCTGTCTTCTTGGTTCACAGGTATCCAAATCAAGAGGAGCTGTACCCAGAAAGCCTCACCTGCATATCAACCTAATGCAGATGATAAGGCAATGGACTTCAAACCTGAAGGTGTAACTGAATGAGATTTGGGGGCATCTTAAGAGGGCTGAGTACTGCGTGTTGGGAAAACAGTGAATTGCCCACCAGAAGAATTGTGGTAGTCCATCTGCAAAGATGGCTGCCAACAATTCCTCCTATTCCTGTGCACACATGCTACTTTTCTCATCAAAAGGTAGAATCTCTTTCTATTCCTGTAACCAATATTACACTACATATTAACTAACTAGAATTAAAAAAAAAAAAAAAGAGAGGTGGAATCTATTTCTCCTTCCTTTATACCTTGGCTGACATAGTGTTCTGCTTGAAAAAAGAGACTGTGATAGAAACAATGCTATGTAGTTTCAGGCCTAGCCTTCAATAGGCTGAGAAACTTTTGTTTTTGTTCTCTTGCCACCCTAAATCACCATGTAAACAAACCCAGGCTATCCTTCTAGAGAGAAGCCAAGAGCCAAGAAGAGAAAAAAGCCCTGGTTGATGAATGAACCAGCCACTTAGAGAACAAAGGAGAGGTCTCAACTAACAACTAAAACCCAGCACCAACGCCATCTTGGATCCCCTAGCCCCATTCAAGTTACCTCAGTCAATTCCTCATGGACCAGAGCAAGGTGTCCCTGCCCAAACTCCTGACCTAAAACTTATGAGCAATAAGATAGTTGTGATTTTAAGCTGCTAAGTTTTGGAGCAATCTCTTGCACAGTAACACATAATTAATATATATAGTGAGTGCAGTAAAGGCTATAAAGGAAAAGCACTGGGTACTTTCTAAGATTCAGTATTAGAGATGCAAATGTAATCTGGGAGAGAGGGAAAGACTGTTGAGAAGTGATATATTTAATAATGGTTATTTAACACCATTTAATAGAAAGGGAATTGTGAACAAGAATTGCTGATTTTACTTCTATTTTCTTAAATTTTTAATATTACACATTTTACTTTTGAAATAACAACAAAAATGTTATTTTGTTAAAACTTCCTTAAGGATATTGTTGGCTTTAATTGTATTGGTTCTATTGTACTGAAATTCACTAGGTCTAAAATAGATTTTTTTCATGATAAAATATGTAAACATTTCAGGAACTAATAAAGGTTTTCTATTATTCTATGTAACCAGAGAACAGGATGTTCTGATTATACTAGCATTCCAAGAAATAAGCAGCGTACATTGATTTAACAACTTCTGAAGAATTAGAATGTAGTAAAACACAATTAACTTAAAATTATACTCCTTATCATTTATTATCACACTGATTTTTGGAAACTTCTTCAGGTATACATAATTCATCACAGTTATCATTGGGTATAGATGTGGTAATGTAAGACTGAGAGAAGTTAAATAATACTTAGATAACAGAATTAAGAGTGGAAATGACCAAAAAGATTAACATAATAGACTAAAGCCAATAAGAGAAAATTAAACAGTAGTAACTGAGGATTAAAAGGAAACTCCTAAAGCACAAGTGAGAAAACAATCCAATTTAACTGTATGAAAAGGACATGGGTTTTAGCTGGCCACAAGTATATTAGCCAAAAGTAAGTAAGCCATATCAGCATGAAAACTGTTCATGTGATCTTGGACTATACTGATAATTTAATCAACAAATATTTCCTGAAAGCCTAGATCATATATCCCGTATTTTACTAACGGAATATAGTGACAAGATCCAGAGAAGGAATAATTTCACCATATTTAGAACAAGTCAAACTATATATGGAATATTAAATCCATATAAAAGAAATGGTTGAAAAAATTAGAGAAATGTGACCTACAGAAGGAAAACTTTCTAATTTGAATACTACCCTAAAGGAGAAAGAAAGCTCTTTAAAAATTCTTTCATTTTATAAAATACATTAATGACTATGTAATGGGCATTGCACTAAGCACACGGATACAATCAGAGAATAAAATAGATATTGTCCATGTCCTCATCCCACTTAGCAGTTTTGTGGACACCCTATCAGTGGAAGACCTTTAGCGGTAACAAATAATAATCTGGCATACATATTATAAAATATATTCATGTACTTTGCATAAGACTGAAATAAATGACCTCCAATGTAATTTCCAAATCTAAAATTTTGTGATTACTTACTTACAGCATGAAAGAATGTTAACTGTTATTCTGAGATAAATGTTTAATGAATAAGATAACAGGCAGATCAATACACATATACACAGGTTTTTAAAATATTATCACCTAGTAAAACAACCATATCAATTCATATGGTCAGCCTTTATAGGCAAACCACTCAAAACCAACTTCAATCCACATTAGGAAAATCCACCTCAAATTTTTCTATCATTTCAAAGAACAAAAAAAAACTTTTTAAGACTTATTTTTAAGTAATCTCTACACCCACTGTGGGACTCAAACTCACAACTCAAGAGGCACATGCTCTACCAACTGAGCCAGCCAGGTGCCCATCAAACAACAAAAATTTTTTTTAATCTCCTTATCCTAAAGATTATTTTACCGAGTGAAAATAATTCCAAAGAAATTAATATTTATGGTTTCTCTGGGACTTCTTATATTAATCAATATACCTTTCCATGGCTTTAGCTGTATAAGGCAAATGCATTTCAATACTGTGTTCATCTTCATCTGTCTGCAGAGACATGCGTTCAAACATTCCTGTCTTCCATAGTTCTCCGTAAACTAAAGAGATTTCAAAATATAGTAAAACAAATATATTAATATATATCCTTATTCTGTGAGACTCCACTCAGTAACAAAATCTATATGCTTTGGCAAGAGACAGAAGTACCGTATAATAATTTTCCTCATTTTTATCTTTAAAAAAGAAGAAAAAACTAGCTTTTTACATACCATACAAAGCAAAAACACATGTAATGACTACTGAGCATTTTCATATATTATAGTTATAATAGTAATTTAAAATTTTCATCAGTTCTTTTCATTACATCTAAAATCACCTCTGGGTCTAAGCTTTTCCTTGACTTTAATCAGCACATGCCAAAAAGAACACAGTTGATTAGAACTCCTAGTAAAATATGGCAAAGCCAATGATCTACTACTCATAAGGTTAATAACATAGTTTTTAAGTTTTGTTTTGTTTTATAATAAACTCTATGGGATTATTATCTCGCACCTCAGATGCCTGCCACACTAGAAGCAGAAAATTCCTATTAAGCATGCTATATTCCTCAAAATTAAAAATCAGGCTTCTGGGACAGGCCAGAACATAAATTTATCATAGTACCATGCCACAAATAATCCTAAAATGATCTAGTATTTCAGACCCTTCTGATTAATCATACTTAAAACTGGATATTGTACAATAAAAAAGATTAAATTTAATATGTAAACTAAATAATATAAGAATATTTTTGTTTTATCATTGAAGAGAACCAACATTTTTATAACTAAATCCCTAAATGGGTTTACCAATATCAAAGAAAGACACAAATGATGGTATAACTTTTTTTTGCAAAACTATACCTTATTAAAATCATCAATTCCTTCATTAGAAGGCTATCTAAAACCAAAATTTTCTTAATGCCCCAAGGTTTTAAAAATAAAGTGTGTCCTCTAAGAGCATCACAGGGAGTAATAAGGCTAGTTATACTCCAGCTTCATTAGTAAAACTTACTCTTACAGCAAATTACTAATATTCAGTGATAATTAAAACCCCAAGTTATGAAAAATTAGGACTAAAAATAAGGAAAAAGAGGTGATTATCTATTATGCAAGTGACTTCTTTCATTCTACAGAAGAATGCATTCCAAAATTTCTAGAAACAATAAGCACAACATACTTAAAATATAATTTGATGAGCTGGAAGAATACACAGCACGTTCATGAAGATGGTCTTAGGGAACGTAAACTGAGTTCACACGCTGGAAAAATTCTGAGTCAATTGTGGATAGAAGTACAAGAATATTTGTTACACTATTCTCTGTATTGTTCTGTATGTTTAAAATTATGCTCCCCTCTCCTGCAAAATTACTATTATAAAGTCAAAGCATTTAATTTACACATTCAATGAATAAAGTGAGACACAACTAAATAAAAGATATGATTTCTAGAATCCTATGGAAAAAATATATCAAAATAATAGACATGTTTTTAAAATAAAATGCACATAAGATTTATGTAGTTTCAGAGTTTCACAAGTACCATTATTTTTCCCCCCATAAAGATCATTTGAGAGGAAATAAAGGCATTATCACCATAAACTATTTACAATGAGGAAAGTGATAACATAGAGGCAGACTAACATGTCCAGAATCTTTCATCAAGTTGTGGTGCGTACTAACTTCTTGTCTCACAGTACAGTGAGTACACGGTACTTCCCTCAGTACAGATGTAATAACTAACAGTCTGGAGAATAGTGGACCTAACAGATTTTTGTGACTGGCAAAAAAAAGTGTAGTCATCTTTCTTTGTTTTTGCTTTTTGCAGATAAGCTGCAATCAATTTTCTCTTTAAAACTGAGATAATACTTACAATATTCATATTTTTAATTTTTAAATTAATTTATATTGCTAATTTTAGAAAATCTTTAGCTGCTTAAAAACTATAAGATTTCTATATACTTACTCTTTTGGTCAATACGAAGGTCATACAGAGGTGTCCTATATATATCCACACTGGAAAGTGCACATCGAGAAAGGGGCACATGATGAGAAGGCCCAAGGATGAAAATTCTCCGGCTAGGAGATATACAACAAAAAGCACAGAACAATTGCACTTCTACACAAACCTTATTAAATAAAAGGGGAAAAAATAATTTTTAAGAATCACATGTGGTACCATTTTCCTTCTTGACTGATTTCATTACTTACTGTTAGTGGCTAGATTATGTACCCCTAAAATTTATGGTGAAGTTCCACCCCAGTACCTTAGAATATAACCATATAAGGAGATGAGGTTTTAACAGATCATTAAATTAAAATGAGGCTATTCATGTGGGGACTGAATCCAGTGACTGGTATCCTTATAAGAAGAGTAAGAGATACCAGGGGTGCACATGCACAGAGAGGCAACCATGTGAAGAGGCATCATGAAGAAGACAGCCATCTGCAAGCCAACAAGAGAGGCTTCAGGAATAACCAACTCTACCGGCATTTTCATCTTAGATTTTCAGCCTCCAACTGTGAGAAAATAAATTTCTGCTGTTTTCAACCACTTACTTCGTGGTATTTTATTAGGGTTATCACTAGCAAACTAATATACCCACTAATGATTTGCTCCTCGGTTAATTAAATTCAATTCCTTATCTTTTTTTTTGGAAGGCCTTTAAAAGAACCATTTTCAACACCTAGGCATACTAGTTACTGATTTACTGATCTACAGTAAATCAACTGATACTAAAATCATTTCTGTATTTACACTGCCGAGGATACAGAAGGTTGTCAAGAGCTATACGTATTAACTGAATTTAAACATTTCAACTATTAAATACAATCTTAAAATTCTAACACATTCTAAACTTCCTTCCGAAGATCTATCAAAACTTTAATACAAATACAGAATAGCATGATTTATAAAACTCCATACAAAATATCACTACAAAGAACCATTCTGATAAAGCTATTTCCACATTTCTACCATAGCAGAGAAAAAAGGAACCTTGTTGAGAAAAATTCTGTATAATAAGCTTTCTCTGTTCCCATTCAAATAGAAGTCATTCTCAAAAACAAAGAAATTTGATTATGTGTTATTTGCACAGCAGCTAAAGAAAAGAACTGGGCTAAACTATAGCTTAAATCTTTACAGTCCTTTTATCTTGATATCGAGAGTAAAATTAACTTCCCCTCATTTTATCTCAAACATCCATACAAACTAAATTCTAAAACTATCCATTTTCTGCTTTCCCAGATCCATATGAACGAAACTTCCCCCACCACACATACACACAAACTTTTAGACTCGAAAAATAAACCTATGAGACAGAAGGAATTATATGATAAGCTAAGTACCTAGAAAAAATTAATTACTATTCATTGCTCAATTAATGGACAAAGTCTGACACACGACCTAGGTCTTTCATATCAAAAATTTGCAAGTTGGGGTGCCTGGATGGCTTAGATGGTTAGGCATCTAATTTTGGCTCAGGTCACGATCTCGTGGTTTACAAGTTCGAGCCCCATGTTGGGCTCTGAGCTGACATCTCAGAGCCTGGAGCCTGCTTCAGATTCTGTCTCCTTCTCTCTCTGCCCCACTCCCACTCATACTCTCTTTGTCTGTCTGTCTGTCTGTCTGTCTCTTTCTCTTTCTCTCTCTCTCTCTCTCAATCCTCAAATCAGTTTTCTAGGTGTGCAGGATGGTTTAGTGTTGATCTGACCGTATATCATGGATGCGGGGACATACAAAAAACTTCCCTGATATTCTGCCATCTTGACTCCTTCCCACTCCCTTAAAAACAAATAAAACATTAAAAAAAAAAGACTAGAAAAAAACCTTACAAGTCAAGGAATATGTTTAGGCAATATACTTACTTTCATAAAATTCAATTACAGCTAAGAAAATTAACCTATTGTCTGCTACCTGTTATATGCTATGGCCAGGGAGGGGACGTTAAGAAAGATGTGGATAAAGGAAACAGCAATTCTCAGCTTAGAGTCCCAAAACTTCCTCAAGGTGTCATATACAGCAAACATAAGACTTGATTCACAGACCATTTCTAATCAAAAACATAATCTTTCTTCCCCCTCTTCTTGTACTGCTAATACTCACTTCTTATCAACACCACTATGAGCAAGTCAACAACCATCACACACACACACATCAAATCAAATTTACAATCCTAAATGAACAAGAGATACCACTATGTTCTCTTATCTTAATAGTACATTAATACCACAATTTTAAAAATTAGAGTCCAATGTGGAAAATAGATAATGGTAACTCTGAGTGTTTAGATGACTTGCCTAAGGACAGTTATGACATGAACCAAGAATCAAGTATAAAAAAGAAGACATTTTTATGACTGAGGAATCCATTTCTATGAAAAGACAGAGAAATAAAATATTTAGAATCAGAACACTTCTAGGAAATCCATCATATATAATTAAAATATGAGATGACTTTTAAAATATCAATTTAAACTCAAGACATAGATACATTTCTAGGTAGTGTAACGAGGTTCTAACAGTGACCAAAATAGGAGCACTACTCCAGAATTAAACATCAGAGGTCAGCTTATAAAGTCTAACTGCCCCATCCAATACCTGACTATTTACCTTGTTCGCCTTATTTGCCAGACCAAACCTGGATGAAATGATAAGACCATAGGGAAAAGAGTTCCTACCCATCTGAATTAGGCAGTTGTGTATCCAACAGATTCATTCTAGTTTGGCAGAAACTTGCTCATATGCAACACAGAAAAAAAAGGGGTTTAGGTCACATCAATATAAAAGGCGTATAAGTGATGAACCCAAAAATAAAAAAACCTACATGACAATGAAAAGAAGGGAAAAAAGTACATATTAGTAGTAATCTCGACATGGGTCTCTTTGTTGGCTATCTGCTAACCAAATTAATAATATAAATAAAAAACATTGCATTTTCTTTCTTTTTGCTAGATTGCTAGATCCATAAACACCAAGGCCACAGGAATATTTTGAAGAGAAAACAATGTCACTTTCCCTTCCTTCAGTTAATTGCAAAGTTCTTGCAATTAAACAGACTCTTGGTTTTGGCTCAGGTCATGATCTCAGGGTTCATAGGATCAAGCCCCTCATCAGGCTCTGCACTAACAGAGCCTATTTGGGATTCTCCCTCTCTTTACCTCCCTCTGCCCCTCCCCTGCTCACACTCTCTCCCTTTCAAAATAAATAAATAAAACTTAACAAGAAAAAGAAAGAAAGAAATGTAGCTCATGTATAATACCTCCAGAGAATTCACATTTGTAGAATTACTTACTATGAGAAGTATAATCTGTACATCTATTATATAAGTTACCTGAGTATCTGCCCTCATAAATATTTAACTACTTAATCTAAATAATGGAATACAAGTAATTTTTTAAAGATGTTTCCCAGCAAGTGGAGATATTTTAACTAAAGAATTAAATGGGGCACCTGGGTGGCTCAGTCGGTTAAGCATCCAACTTCGGCTCAGGCCATGACCTCGCAGTTCACAGGTTCGGGCCCCGCATAGGGCTCTGTGCTGACAGCTTGCTCAGAGCCTGGAGCCTGCTTCGGATTCTGTGTCTCCCTCTCTCTGACCCTACCCCATTCATGCTCTGTCTCTGTCTCTCAATAATAAATAAATGTGAAAAAAAATTTTTTTTAATAGCTAAAGAATTAAATGACATTTGGTTCTCTTTTCCTATCCTGAAGGCTTTCTGAAAGATATATATCAAAATCAAATTAATATTGGGGCAATGGGTGGCTCAGTTGGTTAAGCGTCTGACTTCAGCTCAGGTGATGATCTCGCAGTTCATGGGTTCAAGCCGTGCATCGGGTTCAGTGCTGGCAGTTCAGAGCCTGGAGCCTGTTTCAGATTCTATGTCTCCCTCCCTCTCAGCTCCTCCCCCATTCATGCTGTCTTTCTCTCTGTCTCAAAAATAAATAAAACCTATTAAAAAAATTTTTAAAAAAATCAAATTACTATCTAAGGACATCCTGAATTCCAGGTTTTTAATTAAAATTTTAGTAATAGGGAAAGATTCTACAATGATAACTATGGGAAATAACTTACTTAACTGTATAATTTTTTAAATTCCTTTACTCCTTTTGAAACATAAATCAGATCCCATCACTCCCTTGCTTAAAAAGTCTTGGGGTACCTGGGTGGCTCATTGGTTAAGCATTCAACTTTGGCTCAGGTCATGATCTCACAGTTCATGGTTTTGAGCCCTGTGTAGGGCTCTGTGCTGACAACTTAGAGCCTGGAGCCTGCTTCAGATTCTGTGTCTCCCTCTCTTTCTGCCCCTCCCCTGCTCATTCTCTCATTCTCTCTCCCTCCTTTCTCTCTCTCTCTCTCTGTCTCTCTCAAAAATAAACGTTAAAAAAAAATTTTAAGTCTTTCAGTGATTTTTCATACAACTGGAGGATAAAATCTAAAATCCTTAAAATGGGTTCTGAACTCTCAAATGAACTAGCCCTCTCTTGTATTACTTTCCCCAACCCTACCCCTTAATCACAATAGTCTATGATACTGGCCTTACAGTTCTTTAATGATTGGAACTACTCTGCCTACTTGAAAGCCTTCACACATGCTACTGTTCCTTTTGCTTGGCTTCAAAAATCATTTCCTCAGAAATGCCTTCCCCACTACCTTTCCCATAATTTAAATCCAATCACCCTGGTATCACAGCACTTCTTGAATTGTGACCTGTAGATTCCTCAAGACCCTGCCAAGAAGTCCACAAAATCAATACTATTTTATAAAGTAATAATGAGGAATTCGCCTCTTCCACTATGTTGCCATCTGCACTTATGGTACAAAAATGAGGCTGGGTAAACCACTGGCACATCAGATCTGTGATCAAGATAATGGAATCAAAATACACTACTAGTCATACATTCATTATCTTCACCGACAACAAGGTGTTTTGTTTGTTTAAGGCCAGTATCACTTACTTTCATTAAGTCTTGAACTTTGAGCAAAATTTTATAAAAATATTCTGTATGACAAAATGTTTAAATCTGTGGTGACTGAAACACATAAAGCTCTTTTGCTATATATAGAATTATGTCTTAGGGAAAACATAAAGTGGGCCTGCCACTTCAAAGAAAACATTACCCAAGATATAACTGAAGTACTTCAGTGAAAAGCAGACTTCTGTAAGACTTCTACCACTGTGAAATTAACAGCTTCCCAATAATTAATGATATTTCTGGGGTGCCTGGGTGGTTCAGTCGGTTAAGCGTCCGACTTCGGCTCAAGTCGTGATCTCACGGCTCTTGGGTTCGAGCCCCATGTTGTGCTCTGTGCTGACAGCTAGCTCAGAGTCTGGAGCCTGCTGCAGATTCTGTATCTCCTCTCTCTCTGACCCTCCCTTGTTCACGCTGTGTGTGTGTATGTCTCTCTCTCAGAAATAAATAAAACATTAAAAAAATAATAGTGATATTTCTGATGAAATTTGTGGTGATATTAACAAATGCGATCATTTGGCACTTTCTGATGAAATGTCAACATTCAAAAGATCTGCATAACTCAATTAACAAATAAATATCTTCTAGGAGTGACTTGGTAGCTCAGTCAGTGTAGCGACCGACTTTGGCTCAGGTCATAATCTCATGGTTTGTGAGTTTGAGCCCCATGTTGGGCTCTGCACTAACAGCTCAGAGCTGAAGCTTGCTTTGGATTGTCTCCCTCACTCTCTGCCCCTCCCCTATTCGCCTTCTGTCTCTCTCTGTCAAAAATAAATAAACATTAAAAATACCAAATATTGTAATGTTCCTTGCAAGATGTTAACGAAATGATATAAAGGTAAAAGATCCATTCAAACTACAAGATAGTACAAAAGATGATCCTGGTTGACATGTAGAGAGTGGATTAGTGTGGAAGGTAAGAATGAAAGCTAGTGGTATAGAATTCAATCTCTCTTGGGCTGTTATTTCTTCTCTATACTTCTCATAGTTCCCAGAAGGATGTTCTTTCTCTATTTTCTCAAAGGACTATAAAACATGGCCAATCTCAAGAGCAGCCACTTTCAAGAGAATACAGCTATGACTGTCAATTATTTTTAATATTAGGACCTTCAGATTTATTTATTTAACATTCAATTAGTATATACTAATTACAAAAATAGGCTGATCACATCATCATGCATCTCTTGCCTCTCTTTACTTACCCACTTTATCATCATCATCTTAGTCCTTGGCTTTCTTCCTTTGTCTCTCTCTCCTTCCATTCTCACTTTCTATCCACTTATTTAATACATGCTTTCTGCTTTTACCAATATAGGTTCTGTATCTCTCTACATATTCCTAAGCTAAATTTAATACAGGATAACACTTCTGGCAAATAACATTATCAAATATAAAAAGGCTTGGGAAAGGCTATTGTATAAACTAAGTTTGATTATCACTGATTTACAGACCCAGGATCAAATGAAGGAAACTTCTAAAAATCTTTCCAATCTATTTTTGCCCTTACAAATGAAATACATTAGATGTGGAAACTAATTTGACAATAAACTATTTGTAAAAAAAAAAAAAAAAAAAAA